>NC_137427.1:23475000-23720000 GCF_964374335.1 Astatotilapia calliptera | reverse complement strand
GATTGAACTACCAGAAGGCAACATTGCAGACATAGAGGACAGTTACAAGTACCTGGGGATCCCGCAGGCGAATGGGAACCATGAAGAGACCGCTAGAAAAGCTGCAACCACCAAGTACCTGCAGAGGGTCAAGCAAGTCCTGAGGAGTCAGCTGAATGGTAAGAACAAGATCCGGGCCATCAACACGTACGCCCTGCCCGTGATCAGGTACCCTGCTGGGGTAATAGGCTGGCCAAAGGAGGAGATAGAAGCCACTGACATAAAGACAAGAAAGCTCCTTACCATGCATGGAGGGTTTCACCCCAAGTCCAGCACCCTGAGGCTGTACGCTAAGCGGAAGGAAGGGGGCCGGGGACTGGTGAGTGTCAGCACCACAGTCCAGGATGAGACGACGAACATCCAAGAATACATTGGGAAGATGGCCCCAACTGACCGAGTGCTCAGTGAATACCTCAGGCAGCAGAAACCCAAGAAAGAGGAGGGAGACGAGGAACCATCATGGAAGGACAGGCCCCTGCACGGTATGTACCACCGGCAGATAGAGGAGGTGGCTGATATCCAGAAATCCTACCAGTGGCTGGACAAAGCTGGACTGAAAGACAGCACAGAGGCACTAATCATGGCAGCACAAGAACAAGCTCTGAGCACAAGATCCATAGAGGCTGGGGTCTATCACACCAGGCAAGACCCCAGGTGCAGGCTGTGTAAAGATGCCCCAGAGACAATCCAGCACATAACAGCAGGGTGCAAGATGCTAGCAGGCAAGGCATACATGGAACGCCATAACCAAGTGGCCGGCATAGTGTACAGGAACATCTGTGCCGAGTATAACCTGGAAGTCCCGAGGTCAAAATGGGAGATGCCCCCAAGGGTGGTGGAGAATGACCGAGCTAAGATCCTGTGGGACTTCCAGATACAGACGGACAAAATGGTGGTGGCTAACCAACCGGACATAGTGGTGGTAGACAAACAGAAGAAGACGGCCGTAGTGATCGATGTAGCGGTTCCGAATGACAGCAATATCAGGAAGAAGGAACACGAGAAGCTGGAGAAATACCAAGGGCTCAGAGAAGAGCTCGAGAGGATGTGGAGGGTGAAGGTAACGGTGGTCCCCGTGGTAATTGGAGCACTAGGTGCGGTGACTCCCAAGCTAGGCGAGTGGCTCCAGCAGATCCCGGGAACAACATCGGAGATCTCTGTCCAGAAGAGCGCAGTCCTGGGAACAGCTAAGATACTGCGCAGGACCCTCAAGCTCCCAGGCCTCTGGTAGAGGACCCGAGCTTGAAGGATAAACCGCCCGCAGGGGCGTGCTGGGTGTTTTTTTTTTTTTGTTTTATATATATGTGTTTGTGTGTTTGTGTGTGTGTGTGTGTGTGTGTGTGTGTGTGTGTGTGTGTGTGTGTGTGTGTGTGTGTGTGTATATATATATATGTATGTATATGTATGTTATACAACCAGTGGTTGTTATGGAAACTGGCTGGGGAAATTGTTTGCAAAGAAAGTGCTAAATCCCAAACCTTGCTAGCTTATTCCAGTATAAACCTGTACTTTTTCACATCAGCCAAGCATCCGTACAGTTTGAGAAAGTGCAACGCAAGCTGGACATGTAGAAGGTTTGGCCTCAAAGTAAAAGTTGTGTCTCAGAGGTTTCAAATGGCACAGAGAGGAGCCGACTGATGTTTGTAGAAAAAGCCGACACATCCGTTCAAACAAGACTGCAGCAATGTGCTAGCAACTGAAGCATTTACAAAGAGGTTTTGGGGGAATATGTGTTTTTACCTGCTGGTTGCCATGGGGTCACTGACTGTAGGCCTCTGTGACTAGCAATTTAGCGATCATTTTCCCAGTCGCTGCCACCAACCTCCAGCAACGACACATAACAGGTTGGGAAATACTCAGTTTTCCGTGATGACTACTATTTACCAGATGGTGGCGGTGCAGTCTGTAGGCTTGTATGACTGGGGTCTTATTCACTGGATCCTGCATTGTCACCACGATAGTCATATGTTCAGAATGGCCGAAAAGTTAATGTCATGTGGTCAGTAATCATGTGTTTGCAAAGCCTCAACTGAGCCAATGTGAATAAATTTTTTTTAATATTGAGAGTAGACTGTTTAATCCAGAGTCCTAATGTGAAGATTTGTGAGCACAGTAGTCGCCAACTACTAATGAGAACATCAAATCTATAGTGTTGAAAACTGACTTAAAATTGAATCTATCCAAACCACATGTCACAGATGCTCTCAGTCAGTGGCAGCGCTGAGGCGCAGGTCAGACGTCTCACTACACGAGGTGTGACTGAAGTATTTCTGGGTCTCCACTGGAGATTTCAAACACATGGCGTGCCATCATGTACCGACCCAACTGTCATCCCCAGTTGGTGCGCGAATGTGTTCCCTTCTCTGACGTCACACAGAGCCTGTCAGGCCTTCCCCATTAAATAAGTGATGGCACGACACACGCACAGACGCCCGAGAACAACTGTGTGAGCCTTCTGCCTTCGGTTATTAATAGCTGTTTATAGGGATGGGCATTGATAAGATTTTCACGATTCCGATTCCATTTTCAATTCTGTTTAATGATTCGATTCTTTATCGATTCTGTTATCGATTCTTTTTAAAAAAGGAGAACACTAAGGTCGATTAGCTTAGAACTTTGTTTTATATCTTCTCTTTGAACAAGATAGAATTTAGGAGTAGCATGGACTTACAAACCCAACAGTGAGATCTTAAGAGATCCTTAAGAGATCCAGCCTACGGCTCTTCAATGGGGGGTCACAGGGTCCCCGGGGAAAAAAATTGTAAATGTAAAATAATAAAATAAATATTCTTCTGTAGCAATAACAAAGTATAACATAAATTATTCTGTAGCAATGTCCCTGCCTACAAATAAACACATTCACTTACTGAAAATCGGGGGTATCTGCTGTGGCAGCCTTTGACCACAAACTTAGTCACTGCTTGGTGACATTCGTCTATCCTGGCCTGAAAGGAGACGCTACTGGTAGACTGCAGCGACAACTGCCAGCGAGCGCCAGCCAGACTCTGTTTGTCTCTCTCATCATGGTCACCTAAATGCACACTAATGGCAGGTTTTGTAATATAACTCAAACATAATATGCACTGTTAGTTGATTATTTATCTGCCGTATTAACGGGAGAGGACGTGCAAACGTTACCGCTGCTGCTGGGTTGAGATTCACGAGTCCGGAGCGGAATTAAAAACACGACATTCATTTAAGGTTATCGCGTGTTTTGTGAGCAAATGCTTTTACATATTCGTAGTGTTTCCTCCCTTAAATGAAATATCTACTTTGCAAGTATTGCAAGTTGCCCCGTTGTCATCCGTTCTCGTAAAGTATGACCAAACTTTTTAGCGTTTGAGCCGCCGTGTTTCCTGCCAGGTAAATGACGCTCCACAACGTGGTGACGTCATTCGGGGCGACTGGAATCGATAAGGGAATCGTTTGCAAAAATGGCAAACAATTCCAAGGAATTGAAACAGTGGGAACCGGTTTTCAACAAGAACTGATTTTCGATACCCATCCCTAGCTGTTTAAGGATAAAGGTTGTATTCAGATGCCATTTTACAGGCAAAATTACTCAATTTGCACAACTCCCATTAAAAGTTATAATCAAGATTTACTAAAGACACGCAATAAAAAGTTGCCAATCCAAAGTCACTGGTCACTGTTTTCCTTTAAGACTGTTTAAATAGACATTGCTGCACAAACATCAATCCAGAGTGAAAAAGAAAAGGACACCAGTCGTCAGTTTGCAAAAGTTTACACAAAACATTGTGAAACCTCATGAATGAACTTTCATGTATTTTTCTTCCTATTGCATAACATCAAGAATAACCTTGAAATTTTGGAAAAATTACACCCATCGATGTGACTCGGGTACATTTTATTTTCCTGAATTTCGCTGAAATGCCTTTAGGATGTTGCTGAATGTTATTCTGGATTTTGGGAAATGACTAATGGACCTGCTGATGTGCTTGTTCTTGATCACAGCTGTCTGTGTTTCAACAGAAATATTACAGAAACGGTGGTCACTTTATTAGGTACATTGTTTAACTACACATTATCACATACTGTCAAAGTTCGGCTGTGTGGCAGGATGTAGGACCCAAACGCAGGACTCAAACATGGGAAGTTACCTGAAAACGGCAGCCATGACACACACCTAATAAACCGATCATACAGAAGCAACTCAGTGCATTAGGCATGTAGATATGGTGAAGACAGTCTCCTGAAGTTCAAACTAACCAGAAAAAAGGTGAATTAAGTGGCTTTGGGCATGACATCGTTTTAACACCGTGTGAGACGGGCTGGTCTGAGTATTTCAGAAACTGCTGATCTGCCGTGTTTTTCCCACACAGCTATCTCTTGGGATTGCAGCTAATGGTTTGAGAGAAAATATCCAGTAAGTATCAGTTCTTGCCGCTTCAGTTCAGTTAATGATGCCAGAGGTTAGAGGAGAATGGCCAGACTGCTTTGCTACAACCCATCTACGTTTAGGTGCATCTCTGAATACACAACACTTCAAACCCTGATGTATTGTGATGAAGACGAAGTTACAGGATGAAGCATGAAGATCGGAAAGATGTTGGTTGGTCTGATGAGTGTTATTTGGATGGTAGGGTCTGAATGTAGTACAAACATTTAAAGCATGGATTCGTCCTTACTTGCATCAGTTTTTCAGACAGCTGGTTTTGTGATAGTGTGCTGGATATTTTATTGGCGTACTTTGGGTTTCTTGAGGATGCATAAAAACAAAAACATGCTTACACTCTTTGTCAGCTTAGAAGTAAGAAACAGTGCCTGTGTTATTAGTAAAGGTCACCCCCACCCCATCAGGTTTGCTTGTTTGCAACCATAAATGGTGCTGCTTTTGGGAGATTATGGGTCAGTTTTGAAGTAAACTTGTCTAACACCTGTATTTGTCACAGAGCTTTCTCTGCACTGTCCAGGTCACTTGGTGAGGAAGGTTATCAGTGACCAGTTAGCCAGATCTAGTGTCAAGCTCTGTGCTTTGGGCACTGAGTTGTAAGCTTACTTGTATTTAACAGTCAACCAATTAGTAATGCTTTGCTTATTTGTCTACTCTGCTCAGGAGCTAGAAATTCACTAGTGTTTTACCCTTGTACGAATCCTTGACCATCAGGAGTGTTTTGCCCTGTGTTAACCAGTCAGTCTGCCGAATGTCTGTCCCTGTGTTTCTGACATCTACTTCGAGGCCCACCAGACTCTTAGCACGGATGTTGTTGTCTTTTCACTTTTGCTCAGTCTCAGCTCTGGCTGACTCATTCATGTGTCCTGTTGTCTCGATTTGGAGAAGGATACAGTATTCATACTGTTGGCTTCTGTCTCTCTGGGACTCACTGATAGATATCTTCTTGCACTTCTCTATCAACTTCTGTTAGCAACTTAAGTCTCTCCGGGCTTTCTTGAGAGACTTTAGTCTGGATAGTTCCTTCTCCTTGCAGTGGCATTAAAGAGATCATTGGAGTCTGTGATACTACTGGTAGCATTCATAGTGTTAACTGTGTTACCATGTACCAGTATCTCTACCAGTGGGACCACTGTCTGTCAGCGAGCTGGAGGGGTTGCAGCTAAGAGGTTGACTGTGTTTAGACTTGCTGCAGTTTTCATCCTCAGTTCGGTGGATGCAGCTGTCACGACTGCTGGTGCAGTATCCGATTGTTCAGTCTGACGTCACTAGCCGTGTCTGGGTCTAAACTCTGCTGCAGGTCCATATATCAAACAATCACTATGGCATTACTGAGAGTTGAAAAACTGTCTAAAGTCTTTCATCTTTAATAAAATGATCAGCGTTCTGCTCTACCGGGTGTAACAATTGAGTTTAACATCCAGGCATCCATGAAAACTGAATTTATGACATTTAACGGAGTTAGAAGTTAGCAGGAAGTTAGCTCGCTAGCTTCTATCCAAATACAATATAGCACGTCCTGACTGCGGGGTTTTGGAAACAAATTAAAACGTACAGCTCTGCTATCACTTCCAGCATAAATGAAGACGGAAAACTAAACAGCAGTGACGTTTGTAGGGTTACTGAAGTTTGGCTAGCTGGTATATAATGATGTGCTACGTGCTTGCGACACAGCTATGTTAGCATAATATAAACAAGCTAACTTTTTTTCCCACTCGATAAAAGTTAATGTGAGTGTTCTCGGTGGTCAGGAACAAATGTAATCGCATGGCAGGATGCTGTAAAATGACCAAACTTCAGCCAGGAGAACAACTGAGATAATCCATCCACAATACGAGGTTAGTCATTCATATACTGCTGCACGGGCTGGGGTGTAGTTACATCCTAAGGTTTTAAAAACTGAGCTTAAATAAATGATTAGCGGTAATAAAAGCCGAGGGAGGTCAACAGTGATCACTGACTGTTTTAGGAGCTTTTTGAGATTAAATAGAAGAAAATACATAACATTAAACATGTTAACAACACAAAAGCCATATTAAATGCAGACTACTTTAGACCCGGAAGTAGGATTCGTCGCGTCATCACTGAACAACCGGATTATGTAGCTCTTTACCACCATGTATGCAGAGTTCTCACTCTGTTATTTATCTATTATTACTGCTGTTTTTTTGTATATAGTGTCATCCAAGAAAACCTGTTATAACTGTACACTGTACAGATGTAACGGTGTCACGTTCTTGGTGCAAGTCTTTTCATATTGATTTACTTGTTAGTTATTTTTGTAAGATGAGACAGAAGGGAGCTGCTTGTTGAGCCGTTTATTATTTACTGTTTGATGCTATGTGGACTCTGAAATTACCAATTCTTACTCATAGTCTCTTATTTTATATATATATATATATATATATATATATATATATATATATATATGTGTATATATATATATATATGTGTGTATATGTATATATATGTGTGTATATGTATATATATGTGTGTATATGTATATATATATGTGTATATGTGTATATATATATGTGTATATGTGTATATATATATGTGTATATGTATATATATATATGTGTATATGTATATATATATATATGTGTATATGTATGAAGGCATGCCGGCTCGGACGTCGCCCGGATCAACAAGGTCCGCGTCAGGTGTTGAGGAACCAGGGCACCCTGACGAAAAGTGGGCTACTGGAACAAGAAGGCATCGGTGGGCAAGAGACGAAAACAGGGCGTTGTTGGAATGCTACTACGCAAGTAACCCCGGCGGAAGGGGCTACATGAATAGGATGCAACCCATAACGGCAATGCTCAGTGGCTAGAGGATCTGAGGACAGACCACAGCGACCTCCCTGAACAGGGTCCAGTAACCATCACAGTGGCAGATATCCAAGAAAGGGTCTCCAGTATGAAGAGTTGGACAGCACCAGGGCCCGACATGGTTCACGCCTACTGGCTGAAGAAGCTGACTGCACTCCACGAGCGTCTGGCAGCACAAATGAACCAGCTGCTAGTTAACGAGAGACACCCGGAATGGCTAACTGAAGGCCGGACGGTCCTGATCCCCAAGGACCCCAAGAAGGGACCGGTCCCCTCCAACTACCGACCAATAACCTGCCTCAGTACTACATGGAAGCTCCTGTCAGGCATCATATCGGCTAAGATGAACAGGCACATGGGTCAATACATGAGCGGGACACAGAAAGGAATTGGCAAGAATACCAGAGGCGCAAAACACCAGCTACTGGTAGACAGAACAATCAGCCGAGACTGCAAGACCAGACTGACCAACCTGTGCACTGCCTGGATTGATTACAAGAAGGCCTATGACTCAATGCCCCACAGCTGGATACTGGAATGCCTAGAATTGTACAAGATCAATGGGACCCTAAGAGCCTTCATCAGGAACTCAATGGGGATGTGGCGTACAACACTAGAGGCCAACTCCAAGCCCATAGCACAAGTCACCATCAAGTGCGGGATCTACCAAGGAGATGCTCTGTCCCCACTGCTGTTCTGCATAGGCCTGAACCCCCTCAGTGAGATCATTAACAAGACTGGCTACGGATACCGACTACGGAACGGAGCAGTTGTCAGCCACCTCCTGTACATGGATGACATCAAGCTGTATGCCAAGAGTGAACGAGACATCGATTCACTGATCCACACTACCAGGCTATACAGCAATGACATTGGAATGTCGTTCGGACTGGAGAAGTGTAGTCGGATGGTAACAAAGAGAGGGAAGGTAGTCAGAACTGAGGGGATTGAACTACCAGAAGGCAACATTGCAGACATAGAGGACAGTTACAAGTACCTGGGGATCCCGCAGGCAAATGGGAACCATGAAGAGGCCGCTAGAAAGGCTGCAACCACCAAGTACCTGCAGAGGGTCAGGCAAGTCCTGAGGAGTCAGCTGAATGGTAAGAACAAGATCCGAGCCATCAACACGTACGCCCTGCCCGTGATCAGATACCCTGCTGGGGTAATAGGCTGGCCAAAGGAGGAGATAGAAGCCACTGACATAAAGACAAGAAAGCTCCTTACCATGCATGGAGGGTTTCACCCCAAGTCCAGCACCCTGAGGCTGTACGCTAAGCGGAAGGAAGGGGGCCGGGGACTGGTGAGTGTCAGCACCACAGTCCAGGATGAGACAAGGAACATCCAAGAATACATTGGGAAGATGGCCCCAACTGACCGAGTGCTCAGTGAATACCTCAGGCAGCAGAAACCCAAGAAAGAGGTGGGAGACGAGGAACCATCATGGAAGGATGGCAAGGCAAGACCCCAGGTGCAGGCTGTGTAAAGATGCCCCAGAGACAATCCAGCACCTAACAGCAGGATGCAAGATGCTAGCAGGCAAGGCATACATGGAACGCCATAACCAAGTGGCCGGCATAGTGTACAGGAACATCTGTGCCGAGTATAACCTGGAAGTCCCGAGGTCAAAATGGGAGATGCCCCCAAGGGTGGTGGAGAATGACCGAGCTAAGATCCTGTGGGACTTCCAGATACAGACGGACAAAATGGTGGTGGCTAACCAACCGGACATAGTGGTGGTAGACAAACAGAAGAAGACGGCCGTAGTGATCGATGTAGCGGTTCCGAATGACAGCAATATCAGGAAGAAGGAACACGAGAAGCTGGAGAAATACCAAGGGCTCAGAGAAGAGCTCGAGAGGATGTGGAGGGTGAAGGTAATGGTGGTCCCCGTGGTAATCGGAGCACTAGGTGCGGTGACTCCCAAGCTAGGCGAGTGGCTCCAGCAGATCCCGGGAACAACATCGGAGATCTCTGTCCAGAAGAGCGCAGTCCTGGGAACAGCTAAGATACTGCGCAGGACCCTCAAGCTCCCAGGCCTCTGGTAGAGGACCCGAGCTTGAAGGATAAACCGCCCGCAGGGGCGTGCTGGGTGTTTTTTTTTTTTGTTTTTTTTTTTATATATATAGATAGATATATTCATTTCACATTATAGGTATTTATTGATTTTAATATTGGTGCAGTCTGTCATGTTGATGATGTTGCAGCTTTACAAACAGCTTGTTAGACTGCAGTTTAGTCCAGGTTTGTCCCAGTTTTGTTGTTTAAACGATAAAGTGAGATCATCATTTTAATTTTAGAGAATATAAGTTGATGTTTGTGGCATTTTATGGATTTCTACTTTGGTGCATCCTGACTTGGAATTTCTGGTTAGTGTCATCTGCTGTATTACCTGTGATTCTCTTACACTTTTATTCTTATAATGATGCATGGAGACGTTTTTGCTCTCCTTGTTATGCTGAGAAAAAGAAGCACTGAGATGGAAGAAAGAGAGAAAAAGAAAAATGTCCTACTTTTGAAAGGCTAATAACTGTAACTGCTTATTGCTTGAGGTAGCTGGGTGGTTATTTTAAGGACTGTATTAGCTCGTATTCACAAAAGTCACCCTGATTTGACAATAAGTAACCTGAAGTGCGGCTCTTCCTCGTTGGTGACACTAGCTTACCTGTTCTGTCGTACTCTATAGCAGCACTCATGTTGTCTTCAATGGACCTCTGAGGATATTAGTCTTTGTTAGCAATGCCCTGAGGCCTTTACTGATCAGAAGAACATGAACATGTAGCTAATGAATTTAAAGTAGCTACAACAGTGAAGTCTTTTGTGTATTTGAGACTTTTGTGTGTAGCAATTGTATGTTTGAATGTGCCATTAAATTGGTCGACTTAAATCCAGCATCCGCACGGGGAAGGCCTGAATGGGGTCGCAGTTTCAACAGCTATTTACTATTTAGAGGTGGGAATCACCATACATCCCACGATACGATATTACCACAATACTTAACGCACGATACGATATTATTGCGATTTTTTTTTTTAAATATTTTGCAATATTCAGATTCTGTACATCAAGGTAAACTTTATCAATATTCATTTTCTCTAATATCAAAGTCTCGCACTCAGTCTTTCTCTCATTTCAGTCAGTTTTATTGTTGACAAACTGAACGGTTTGTATTACAGTCTAGTCCAACTTAACTGAATGCAACCATCTGGTACAATTATAGCTATTCTGAACTTTGAAATTTATGAAAACTATGCAGCCCATTCAGCAACTGAAGAATTGGAAAGTAAAGTAAAACAAAATATAATTTTACATTAAATAAAAAGTTTTAACCTTAATTAAAATAAAACATGTCTTAAATTAAAACAAGTAAACTGTCATGTTTATTGCTGCCAAAAAAAAGTTAAACACATTTGGACAGTGAAGGAATGTCAGGATTCTTGCTCAGAAAAAGGATGCTCTGAAGTCAGAGTTCCAGTCCACAAAAACCTTTTTTGTAACAAAATATCAATTTCTGCTGTCCCTGTATCGATACATTATTAGCAAACAAAATATCACGATACTACACAGTATCGATTTTTTCCACCACCCCTACTATTTATGCTGTCATGGTATCTTAGTTGTTTTGCAAATTTGTTACACTTACATGCAAAGTTTAATATTATACAAAGATAACCTGAATGAATGCAAAATCCAGTTTTTAGATTGTGATTTCATTTATTTAGGGAAATAAATGTTATCCAAGCCTACCTGTCTGAAAAGGTCATTGCTTTCTAAATAACTGGCTGTGCCATCTTTGGCAGCAAGAACTACAATCAAGGGTTTGTGATAACTGGCAATGAGTCTTTCACACGGCTGTGGAGGAATTTTGGCCCACTCTTGTTTGCAGAATTGTTGTAATTCAGCCACAGTGGAGCATTTTTGCACATGAGCGGCCTGTTTCAGGTCATACCAAAGCATCTCAATCAGATTTAAGTCCAAACTTCGGCGAGGCTGCTCCAGAACCTGCTGGTATGTTTTGGATCATTGTCCTGCTTCATAACCCAAGTGTTTCTTGAGCTTCACGGTGTGACCTGATGGCCGGGCATTTTGGTCAGTAGTGCACGGATGCCATTTTTGCCCAGCCTCTTTCTTATTGTTAAATCGTGAACTCTGACCTTAAGTGAGACAAGTGAGGACTGTACTTCTTTAGTTTTTGTCTGATGATCTGAAACATGTGTGACAAATGTGCAAAAAAACTAAGACTGAACTAACTTACTCCTTCAAATAGCTCCCGTAAAAAACAACCAAAAGACTCCCACAACTTGTCATATTTATGTTGCATTTCAAGTGTAAGCTTTTTTTGTAGACACTGTTAGTTACTTTTGGACCAATTGGTCTCTAGCTTCATTTTTAACAGATTGGTTTGATAATTAGGTCTCTGCATGAAAGCCAGCAAAGCTATTTTCTAATGTATAATTTTTGTTCAAAATTATTACCACAGTAAGTCTTGTTTTTAGATGTAAGATGGGTCATCTATATGTTAGACAATTCAATAAAAACAAACTCATGTAGATTACCCTCCCTTGTATTTTTTTTCTGCAGAGCATCAGGGAGGATCAAGTCTGTCTCGCAAGGCTCTGGAGGTTACGACAGTGATAGCGTTGAGATGCATCCCATGGAGGACTGTCCTGAAGCTCAGTACTATCACATGCAGTGCCGGTTGAATGAGGGGGGTTACGAACGCTCACCCGGATGCGGCTCGAGAAACTGGGGTCTTCGTAAACAGGCTATCCAGAACTGGCAGCGGCGACCTTACAGGAACAGCACTGAAGGCGAGGAGGGAGACGTATCTGATGTGGGTTCCCGAACCACCGAGTCTGAAGTGGAGATGTGGGAGCAAGAGAGGAGGGCTGTGGCGGAAGTCCAGCAGTCTGCTGCGCCCTATTCTCACAGCAGAGCAGCATACCGCCCCAACGCCGGTAAGGGCTCTTTGGAAAGTTGTTAATGTAAACAGATGGGTAACAGATGGGCGTAGCCACGGTGACAGGTCACCCATCGATTTCGATCGGATAGATATTTTACATTAAAAGTCTAAGGGGATTAACTCACTGTAGGACCTGCATTTTTTAGTACTTTGTTGGCTTGATTTTCAGGTCCCAGGTGTTGGTGCTTGTTTGTCAAGTGCAGGAAAATTAGTAGAAATCTCCATCCTGTAAATCCGACACTCCCTACAATTTAATATCTGGGAGCCAGGATTCAGAGTCGAGGCCTTGAAATGAGTCCCATAATAGAAATGACAGATGTAGATCTGGGTCAGCTTGCTGTAATGTAATATTGCAGGAGCTGCATCAGTGGCCGAAGCTCGTTCTACAAACTGATTGGGGTTTATCACTGAGGCCTTTTATCTGCTGCAGGTCTCGTGTGATATTCATGCAAGACAAGGAAAAAATCTATACCATCTGAGAAAACAAAGTTAAAGAAATTGTATTTAAATCAATAAATAACATGAAAATAGGTACAAATGATTAAAAATTCTAATATTGGACCACACATATGCTTATTGTGCTTGCGGTGCAGGTACACAGCTTCAGTTCAGTTGCGGTGCATCAGGGGTCATCAGGAAGATGGCTCCATCTGCAGTGTTGGAGCTAAATGCAGCTTCTTTACGTTTGCTTCCGATAAACAAAATAAATGAAGCAACGAGGGACAAGAAAAACGCACAAAGTTTAGGGTCTATAAATATTTCTAGCAGGCTCACAGGCTAATGTTATCCAACACAATTTAAAATCTCGAGTCCTTTTTAATAAGATGTTTTGCCACCGTTTCTGTTGTAGATGCTGAGAAAATCAAGTCAAACATTGCTGCAGGTGACTCTGCTGTTCTTCCTCTGTGTGCCTTTGTGCGTTGCGATATTTGTCTGTCATATTGTCTCAGTTCCTCTCCTCATACTAGGTTTTGTGCTCAGCAAAGCTAGGCAGCTGGTCTTTCCTGCACAACTTAAATCCACCACAGATTGTGCATTTCTCTCTTAACTTCTTGTAATGCCAAGATCTTTGAACTCACTGCTGTGGCCCCTCCATCTTTTCCACCTGCTGTTGGGATTTTAAATACCAGTTGGACTGGGGCGGTCTGCGAAGAAGCAAAACTGGGCCAAATCTCTGACGAATTCGTGTAAACTGCTATAACGGCCCCATTAACACAAAAGATTCCTCTCATCATGTTACTGGCATCCCTCTGCTCTGACGTAGTCCCTCTTATCGGGAGAGTCTCTGCCAGGTTGTGATGGAGGTTTATGTATCTACAAGCAAAGACAGAGTTGTTTTCCCAGCATGCAACACACAGTTTGGCTTCTTTTTTTTAGTTCACTTGGCAATCTTGAGCGTAGGTGGTGTGTGTGTGTGTGTGTGCGTGTGTGTGTGTGTGTGCGTGCGTGTGTGTGTGTGCGTGCGTGTGTGTGTGTGTGTGAGAGAGAGAGACAAAGAGAGAGTGAACGAAGAACAGTGAGAGTGTAAGCAATGGTTCGTAGCCCTGTTGGTTTCGAGCGGACACCTTCCAAGGCCAAAGACGAAATGAGTCATCTCGGAGCAATCTTGCTAAGAGGAATGGACACATGATGTCAGCCGATAGATAAAAATCCACAGAATGAAAAGATGAGAAGGTGAAAAAAGAGCAATGTTAATTAGTGTCCTTCAGAAAGTTGGCGCCACCGTGTGACAGAATGTTTTTTTTCTTTTTTAAAGAGGATTTAAAGTATTTTGTAAGAGTCTCAACTCACCCATCATTTCTTTTACATTTTGCTAGAAAAATGGGAAACAGTTGCAGTGATTTATTGAAATGTGCAAACATACATGGAAATAAGCATGCAGGGCAAAAACACAGTGTGTGTAACTTTACTGACCTTGAAAGTCAGAGTTTAACCTGGCCGCCTTTATTTTTCAACCTAAGAAGGTTCAGGCTGTGTTGAAATAGTGTTTAAAAAAATTAGGAATAGTTCTTCAGGCTTCTTAAAAGACATTCAAAGCGCTTCTTTGAAGGTAAAGTATTGTCAAAAATCAAAATGGTTCCTTGTCTGTGTTCATAATTCCCTCGGTTCTGACAAAACCCCACAGTGTAAATGTAGCCTGAAACAAGATTTCTGACAATGCTTCAGTGAACTGTCAGCTGGATTTCTTCCCTATATCTTAAGGATTTGACTTTCAGATACTGTTAATTGTTAATCTATGCTAAATAGTTATTTCCTCCACATGTCCAGCTTCCTCATTATGTTTTGAAAGTACACCATATTCCAATATGTTCCAAACTTTTGGCTAAAAGATCTTTGGGAGTCACCTTGTTGTTGCAAAAATAATATTTGATGCTTGTCAAAGTGTTAACTTTGGTATTTTTCTTAGATTCAACTAAAGAAATGGGTGCTTTACTAAGTTGCAAACACAGCACGGTTCCTCCCTTGACTAGCGTGCTTTCGTATGCTTGACTGATTCATAGGTCAGTGCTAAGTGGTTTAACACACAAACCCCCCCCCCAAACATTCCTCTGAAAGAGTGAGTGAACGAGCAGATGTTTAGAAAGCTATTGAACTATTGTTTAAGACTACTTTCTTTAAAAAAAAAAAAAGACAAAGTCTGGCTCCTTCAAAGCAAAATATAAAGAAATGAGTGTTGGCTCAAGATTTTTGCACAGTACTGTATTTGCACAATAATTTTGTTAATCTAGTTAGATTAGGAACTGGATTAAAGACTCTTCTATTCCCACAGGTCGGTCTGAAGGCGTCTACAGCAAGCCATGCAGACATGAAAAGAGTCCTTCCAAATCCAATGAGGTGATCAGTCCAGAGATCCTGAAGATACGTGCAGCCCTCTTTTGTATCTTCACCTACCTGGATACTAAGACCCTGCTGAGAGCTGCCGAGGTCTGCCGCAATTGGAAGTTTGTGGCCCGCCACCCAGCCGTGTGGACCAGAGTGCTGCTAGAGAACGCTCGCATCTCTTCCAAGGTGCTTAGTGAACATGAAGATATTGTGATATATGTAACAGTCAAGATAACCATGTGCTTACTGTTATTATTTAAGGTGTATTTTCTTATGTACATGTATTTTTTTTTCTCAGTTTCTTAGCACAATGTCTCAGTGGTGCACTCAGACGCACTCTCTGATCCTGCAAAACCTTAAACCAAGACAGCGGGGCAAGAAGGAAACCAAGGAGGATTACCTGAAAAGCACACGGTGAGGCACACATCCAACATATAGCTGCCAAAGACTGCATGTAAAATATGGTCACTCCCACCACAGTGTCTTCCACTGCTTTGTGGATTCGCGTTTTGATGTTGTTGCTAACTTAGTTTCACCTTCAGACAAGAGGGTGGAATGCTAAGCTATCAGCTAATGTCAGCAAGCTATGGACTGTATGAAAAGCTCTCAGAGACGCAGTGGAGAGGTGCAGTTGAATGACTTGAACTGTCCGTGGTAAAATAATTCAAAGCTTTAAATCTTAACTCAAAAATGGATGAGTTGTTAAAAAAAAACTTCAGCTACAAAAACCAAAAATCTGACTTTTAGTATGCTTATTTTTCACTGTTGGACAGTTTAACATGAGAGCTCATGGTGACAACCTCAAGCAGGCCATGTGATAAAAAGCCCTGGAGCTCGCTGCTCGACCGATAAGCTCAGTTCCTCTTTTCAAATCCCTGCCTAGTGGCTCATTCACACCTGGTACTGCAGTGTGTGTTGTTTTGGCTTTATTAAGCATTGCTGTGCAAACTGTCAAACTAAGTGACATACCAAATGACTCCTCAAAGAGTGATTGATAAGCGGAAGCCACCAGGAGAAGGATAATTGATGAATACTGACATTTCCGTGCTGCCTGATTATGCTCGGCATGTAAAAGATCAGTTATGATTTCCTGGAAGTAGAAAAGCAGATATTTGATATGAGTGGACGAGTGGAACGTGGAGTGAAGGAAACGAATTAGAGTTAAGTAGGTGCTCCCAGGTTACGCTGATACAACTTGGATATGCTGCAAATGTTAGTGGACCCTTTTTTGTTATTTTCTATAAATGGTACTTTTGGAGTGTCAAAAGGAAAAAACATCACTTTCTGTCTTTTTCTGTTGACCTTCCCTTAAATCTCTGTCTAAGTGGCTGTCTGGAGGAGGGTCTAGAGGCGTTGTTAAAGGCCACAGGAAGTAACCTGCTGATACTGAAGATTTCACACTGCCCCAACCTGCTGACTGATCGCTCCCTTTGGCTGGCCAGCTGCTACTGCCGAGCCCTTCAGGCTGTAACATACAGGTAGACTCTCACACTGACATCCAGGTCCTGTCTTTTGTGAAATAACGTACACTCAGACCGCTCTATAAAAACAGATAGAAACTATCCTGCTTTTTATCCCGAAGTCATGCTCTAATCTGTATAATATTGCGTGCAATTTGGTTATTTGTGCATATTTATTCTGTTTCAGGAGTGCCACAGATCCAGTTGGTCAGGAGGTTATCTGGGCCCTTGGAGCTGGATGTAGAGACATTATATCCCTACAGGTGGCGCCATTACATCCATGGTAACACACTCCATCTCATACCCAGAAACTCTGTTAAAATATGGGATTGCAAACAAATGAATGAACATTTCAAACCCAGTCTTTTCCCTTCAGCCAACAACCCGCTCGCTTCAGTAACCGATGTCTGCAGACCATTGGAAGATGCTGGCCGCACCTCCGTGCTCTTGGTGTGGGCGGTGCTGGGTGTGGGATTCAGGGACTGGCCTCATTGGGTAAACTAGAATAATAATTCCACTCCTTAGCGATTACAAATTAGAGTTTGAGCTTAACTGATCTAATTACTTTGTGTATTTTCTTGTATTTGATGTTTTTATCCAAATGAGTCTTGTCCATTCTTTGTTGTCCTGACATTATTTAGTTTAAAAGACCTGCATTTCTGCTACAGCTCCTATAAATATAAGTGAGTCTTTGTGTCCTGCAGTAACCTCTGCTGTGTTTTATTTTGAAATCCTCCCTCTCTGCAGCGAGGAACTGCATGCGCCTGCAGGTGTTAGAGTTGGACCATGTGAGTGAAATCAACCAGGAGGTGGCAGCAGAGGTTTGCAGAGAGGGCTTGAAGGGCCTCGAGATGCTGGTGCTCACCTCCACACCAGTCACCCCGAAAGCCCTGCTCCACTTCAACAGTGAGTTTGAAAAAAAAAAATAGATCAGGCTAAGTAGCTTTGCAGTTAACTAGTGTGGCTGTGTAGTCAATAATATTAAAGCAGAACTCTAAGCAGAGCCATGTTTTTGCTGTTACATTACTGCCGGTGTTGTTACTTATGTGTGTTAACGCTCCTTCCATTTATGTAGGTGTTTGCCGCAACCTCAAATCCATTGTGGTTCAGATCGGTATAGAAGATTACTTTGAGGACCCGAACAGCCCAGAAGCTAGAAAACTGTTTGATGAGATGGTTAACAAGCTCCAGGTAACAGCACCTTTGTGTCTCACAGTCCACCCACACTTCACATACATAGTTTGATACACCAGTTTTTCAACTGATGAGACATCCAGTACTGTTCAGACAAAATCAAGTTACAGGCATTCATTACTCAAGAGGAGGAAACCAACAGAAACCCAAACCTGCCTGCTAACCTCTCAGTTAAAATTAAATTTCCCATTTTTAGAAAATGCAGTGCATGATTGAGGTGACCTGTGGAAGTTCACACAGAGGTGATTTTAGTGACTTTAGATGCTGATCGCTGTTTGAGCCAGGCGAGCTGGTCTGAGTATTTCAGAAACTGCTTTTTTTACTCAAACATCCCCACACAACCATCTCTGCAGTTTACAGAGATGGTCTGGAAAATAGGAAATATCCAGTGAGCAGCAGCTCCTACAGTGAAGATACCTTGTTGATGTCAGAGGTTAGAGGAGAATGACCGGACTACTTTGAGCTGATAGGAAGGCAACCATGAGGTATGCAGAAGCGCAACTACAACAGCAGAACACCACACAGGGTGCCATCTCAAACTGGTTTCTTGAACGTAACATTGAGTTCACTGTAGTCAAATGACCTCCACAGTCAGCAGATCTCAATCCAGTAGAGGAACTTTAGGATGCAGTGGCAAAGGGGATTCACATCATGGACGTGCAGCTGACAAGTCTGCAGCAGCTGTGTGATGGTGTCATGTCAATATGGGCATATCATCACACCAGCACCTTGAAGAATTAAGGCAGTTTTGAAGGCCAAAGGAGGTCGAGCCTGCTACTGATGGAAACTTTATTCTGTGTTATTTCCTTCTAAAAACATGCAGCCAAACACAATGTGACTGTCAAACAAACCACGAGCACCAGAAAATGTGCCAAGATGGCGCCACCTTATCTCGCTGTTGTTTTGCATCTCTGTGTTCTTCTGCTGTTGTCGTTTTCCTCTCAGGCAAAGCTGACTATCACAGCTGACTTAGTGCTGTTCTGTCAAACATCCAGAATAAATAAAAAGAGTTTAGCCAATGAGAGAAAGACGTTTTTGTTTAAATAACTGTACAGTATCAGTTTGTATTATTGTTTGTTAGTGTAACTTTTATGTAGGAGTGAATATGATTTGTAATTTGGAAACATAACTCCTTATATACACCCCCCACTCTTTGTCAGCCCCCGTTATGAGTCTTCCTGAATGAGCTGTTACTATTTTACTAAAGTAACAGCCATTCATTCATCAAAGGTCGACTGTGCAATGTCAATGTCTGACATTGTAGTTACTGTATCTGGTAACAAAGGTCCTGTATACACATGACTAAGAGTTAGGTCAATAGTTGTTAAGTGGGTACAGTGCATCTATCTTTATCACAGTTGCATACCATTAGACCATGACTCAGTCCTCAAAGCCCCAGTGATGGTTTGTTGTGGATGTGCTGCTGCTATGCTGCCAAGATGCTCTGGCTGTTGTTGAAGCTTAACACACACACACACACACACACACACACACACACACACACACACACACACACACACACACACACACACAGCTGTAGAATCAAGAGATTTTTTTAGTTTGAGGTATTTTTTTCTTTTCTCTCCAAAAGGTGCAAACAGCTCTGATTCACTTTTATCCCTCCTTCCTCACGATTGCTGTGGAGAAAGAAACATCAAAGTGAATCATCTGTTCTGTCAAACAAGTCATGTAAAGGTGAAGCATAAAGGGCAAAAAAGGTGCATCTGTACGAAAATAAAAGAGCATGACGAGATGGAGATTTATAGAGGATAGACTATTTGGCTTGCAGGTATTTAGAGATAAGTCATACACACCGTGTGTCTCTACAGGAAACGAGATTATGATATCGCACTCTCTTTTACTTTCAGGCTCTAAAGAAGAGACCCGGCTTCTCCAAAATCCTCCACGTGAAAGCAGACAGTCTCTGCTAACGTCTTTTGTGCAGGTTCCTCAAGCCTTGGAGAGGGTGCCATCACGGCTCCAGTCAATCAAAAAGACCCAGCTGTTCCTGGAGTTGAATGCGTCTGCAGCATCGTGAAGTAGTATTGAGGGCTCAGTGTGCATTTTGCTAAAGTACAAATCTAAGACAGAAAAACTTGATACAGTTATCTCGTTAATATCGGTTAGCCAGTTTGACTTGCAGCGGCACTATGTATCAGAAAGGGGGGCTTGTTTTAAACCTGACAAACTCAAGAAACGCAACAGCTTACTCTAAATTTTCCTTTGCAGTAACCTTTTTGCTTTTTCCATTCAAAAAAGTGGTTTCTGTCATTGCACAGAGCAGATCCCTTTTATTGCAACCCTTGAAGCCACACGACAGCACTTTTTAGCTGTCCGCATCCACACAGTGCTCGATGTAGACTAACACCAACAGCTGACGGGCTGCAGACCATGATCACAGGCAAATGTGACTTCTCTTATTCAAGTTCACGTTGTGTTTGTGTCTGCGTGGATGACTTAAACACATAAATGGAAATTGTGACAAAGTACTGGATCAAGCCTGTACATTGAAACTGGACAATGGATGACTTTGAACACTTACTGCTTCCACCCAGAACAGAAATATGCTGCACCAGCTGCGGGTTCTGTGGACAGAGCGCAAAGGACAGCCACACACACACACACAGACCTTCAGTCTTCTAAACACTGCCTGGCAGTGATGCATTTTGCCTCCTCTTCTCTAACATCCTCTGTTTCCATATGTTTTAAAAAAAACAAAAACAAACAAGGTCACGAATCTTGTGTTTTTAAATATTTGGGCCTTTTCATCCCAGACAGCAGGATTTAATACCTGACGTTACCGGTGCCATTCGTAACAGTGTCCTCATTCCAGTGAGCGTTTTCTCCAATGTGCCATTAACGAGGGGGAAAGGGGGACCAAGTGTTTGATCACTAAAATCAAAAGCAGTGTTGACGTTTAATTTAAATGTGTGTGAATTTAAGGCGTTGTGTTTCATATGGGACAAAGTCTCCAGGTGTCGTAGAGTTTGGACGTCATCCGACTTTCTTCGTTTGCCACCTGAATCAGTGCCATTCCCGTTCACGGAGCTTCTCGTGGCCAAAGCTCTTGTGTGATCCCTCATTTGTATTCATTTAACATTAACGTCCTCTGCCTCCCTCTGCTGGTGATTCCATGCAGATGCAGCGCTGACGTGCAGCTGGCGTTACGTGACACTTTGTACCCTTTGCAGCATGGAACAAGGATCACCTTTTACTATTTTGCAGACATACGGGATCAGGTCTTCGGTGTCACCTTTAAAATTGGAAAAGCGACCTGACTACAGTTTAGCGTATGTTTTGGAAATCCTCAAGAAGTATGAGTAGCAATACCTGCAGTAGTTAAACTTACTGTGTTCACTTTCTGTGCTGCAAATAGCTTAAAAGGGAGGAGCTCCAGTGATTTTTATACAGCCAGATCACCCGTATACACACAGAGATACACACAGTAACACAGCCTGTGAAAACAGTATCTTAATATATGCCGAGGCTCTGCAGGAGCGTTGTCCTGTCTGAGAAAATAGAAATTGTGATCTGGTGGTTATCTCACATTTCTAACAGAAAACCTGGGATCTGAACTGTGGGTGTAAAAAGATGTAGGTGGTTACCAAAAAACTGTATTTCGGAGTGCTGCAATGGACTGTTTTATTTTTTATTTTTTTTATAGTTTTTGAAACTTGATGATTCTATGGACCAAAATTCTGCTGCACTGAATTTTAAATGTCTCTCTAATGAGTTCCCTGACTTTATGGAAGTGCAATACTAAATCTCTAAACGGAGCTCACAATCAGTTTTAAAGGGGACCTATTGTGCTCATTTCAATTTTTATATAAATTCCCAAAAACATTCGCCTCAAGGCGCTTAATGTTGTGGAGTAAAGAAGAAACCACAATATTGGAAAGAAACCCCAACAATCATATGACACCCCCGCCTACCAGTGAGCAAGAACCTGGCAACAGTGGGAAGGAAAAACTCCCGTTTAAAGGGAAGAAACCTCTGGCAGAACCAGGCTCAGGGAGGGGCAGCCATCTGCTGCCACCGGTTGGGTGCTGAGGGTAAAGAGCGCCATATTTTTATTCTTGGGCTCTACTAGGTAGCTTTGCATGATTCACAGACAAAAGTAACTCCTTATTTTGCTTAATCTAAGCAAAATACGCCTTCAGAAAGATTCAGAAAGTCACGTGAGAGGTGGGTGGAGATTCTGAGCTCACAGTTATCTGCCTCAGATGACCGTATCAAGGATTTCCGCTCTCTCGGTGACATCATAAAAATGTCTTCTGTAGCCTGATAAACTTTCAGAAACCAAACGTTTAGTTTGAAGCCTTAGCTTTTGGTTCACAGCGATTATGAGGAGCAGTATGAAAGGAAAGCATAGCAGGTCCCTCGCTATAAACAAATCACGAGCACAGTTCTGTAACAAGTTTCAAAATTAATCAAGAGACGTGCAGAACATGACTTCTTCTTCTACTCTGTCACTTTACACACCTTATTCGCCCGACGGCCCTGCCTCGCCACGCCAGGCTGCATCATTTGTGGGCGGAACAGCAGCAGAGCAGAGCAGGTTGACATTTTCAAGGAGCCCTGTGTGGGTGTCTGTCACGTGAGCTCTTTAAAATTCCCAGATAAACAAAGCTCTTAGCTGCTCTGCTTCACAGTCAGATATACGTACGCAGACTTGTATAACTGCAAATTGTTGTGACGACAATTCGGGAACAGTCGTGGATGTCCATTTCTCCGTGTTCTTCCAGTACCGCATATTTATTATCCCACACTGGTCACAGAATGTTTGCTGGGTGCAGGTGAAGGAAATGTGGAAATGTAAAGGTTTGCTGACACAATAGAGAAAACACAAAAGCACTTGTTGATTTTTTTTTTCAGTTTTAGACAATCCTGCCTTGGTTATCAGCTACTCTGTACATAATGTTTGCTTAAAAAATGACCAACCTTTGATGTTATATAATATTAAGGTCATACTAACGAGTGGCAAAGTTGAAGTTTACAGGTGTTCACTCTGTAAGCGTTTTCTCTCCAAAGGTTGACGACAGACGAGCAGAGAGAATTATATTATGTATAACAGTAGTGTTGAAATTGCAGTTGTGTACTAGATACTTTATATTAAATGTGCATCAGAGTCATATAGAGATGGAAATTATTTAAGAAGAGGTTAAAGTTAATAATCAGCTATTTATTTCTATAAAAAAAGAGCGATGTGTAATACTGTTGGCATGTTTGTGTTCACGCATCAGTCATTGAGTTGCCTTCTTTACTGTTCTGCTACTGTGGCGAGAAAATTATTCGATGTTTAAAGAGCTTTGATTGCCTGCAGGTTAATAATCTTTATTTCAACCCGTCTGTTGTTGCACTAGTGAAAAACAAAACAGGATTTAAAAAAAAGAAGATATTTCAGATGTTTATTATAAGAGTGTTGTTTTTAATGTTCAGCTATCTCTCAGTATTTTAACAGAAATATGATGCACTTTCCCCCCCTTTTATCGGCCGGCCGGTCGTCGGTTGTGTCGGGAGCGACGGCGGTCGGCCTGCCCGTCGGCGCCTTCTGATGGGCTACTAAAAAGGAACTCTTCGCTTACGTGTCGGTTTCATTGGGAAGGTGATTTCGGAAACACGATAAGCGATACTTTTACGAACTTCTATAAGTGAACAGACATACGGTTTCTCATCTGTCATACCTCTTCATGTTGGGAAGGGGAAAAGATCGACCCTGATTCAGCTACATTCAAGTGTTTTTTAGGTTACCGATATGACCTTACGCTCATCTATTTTGAAACGTTTTTAATTGATTTGCTTTAGTTTTGCTTTTATTTGCCGATTTCACGCGCGCACCCATCAGTACATCAGTTGCTTTATTTTGAAGTTGGCCTGCTGAGGTTGTTGCAGAGCCCTTTTGTTGCCCTCTAAACCTGCAGATTAGAGGTGCCAAGCGTGCTCCAGTGACTCCTTTTGGTTCGAGTTATGATCCTGTAGTTTTTTCATTGTTTTGAAAATGGAAGGTACTTTCTCATTCACTTTTGTTTTGTTTGTTTTATTTAAATCAAGTGTCCTCTGTTGCAGTTACCCCAGTTTATCATAGTGTGCAATAGAGAAATGGTGTCTGAGTGTTCATGTACCTCTCTGTACATATTTTATGTGTGATTGATTGTATTCTGCCCATTCATCTGAACAGTATTTTACACATTACCTCAACACTTAACTGGGCAATTAAGTGTGCCGTTTGTCTTTGTAATCTTTGTTTTCCTTTTATTTTTTGACCGCCGGCTGATCCATGAACTTCATCCGATTTGCTTGAGACGAAATTAATTCTGTTGCTGGAAAAACAACAACAACAAAAAACCCAAATAACTTTCCCAAAACATGATCAGCCTTCTCTGATGACTGCAATAGATAAAAATGTTTTACTGCTCATTTTCACTCATTTTGTTGTCATCAATAAAAACTGCTTTAAATTGTACTGGCTCATTTTTTAAATAATTTTTTTGTCATTTTAGAATAAAATCATATCCTAGTAAGATTTTAAGATATGACTATGTAGTAGAAAATCCTTCAAAACAGAAAGATCACGGTTGGAAGACCTTACAGTACCTAGACCTAGACTCACAGGCCACTTTATTATCTACACCTTGCTAGAAACCAAAGGTGCTCTGTTGGATTGAGATGTGGGGACTGTGGAGGCCATTTGAGTACTGTGAACTCTTCATCATGTTAAAAAACGCAGTTTGAGATGATTTGAGCTTTGTGACACGGTGTGTTATCAGAATATGACTACACTGTGGTCATGAAGGGATGGACATCAGCAGCAATACTCTCATAGGCTGTAGTGTTTAAATGATGCTCAGTTGGTACATTTCTGGGCATGATGCACGTGACTGTATTAAATCCACCCCAAAATCAAATTTTACCATCTATTTTCTATAAAAATGTCATTCATTATTGTAAAATTAGAAATCTGTGACTTAAATTGATAAGGAACACCCGATGATGTGACTTGTCAACGTGTGCATACTTTTGAAAAGAAAAAAAGAAATGAAATAAAAGCACCGTCCCCACATGTAATGAGCCACTCAAAACAGCAGAGCAGATCACTTTAGCCTTGGCCTGGAAAGATGTAGCTGAATGGTTAAATCCTCTCTCTCTTCAGCCTCACGTGTTCCCTGCTGGACCGGGACTCCTGCCAGAACTTTGTCCCCATGTTTCCTCTCTGCTTTCTTACAGTCTGAATGAAGGAGGAGGAGGCTGAGTACGCTGCACACGGAGAACAAAGTTTCAGCTTTGCTGCCTCTTACACACAAACAATTTCCCAGCACAGACTTTTTTTCTTTTTTCTCTTTAGCTTTTGATTTTATTACTATAGTATGGTATAATCTCATATTTCAGAAGGTTAAGGAAAACATAAAAACACAACAAATAATAATAATTTAAGGATATTTTATTGAAAGTGAAAATGGTACAAATATTCTGGAGCCGTTCCTACAACAGCTAAATCATAATGATATATTATTTCTTAAAGAAAATAATGAAAATGGAACAATCACAACTTCTTATTGAAAGGTTATTGAAGCATGCAAAGCAGTGGCAGGAAACTTTGTGTGTGTGGGACTTGCATGCATTTCCCACGCTTACTGAAATGGCAGCGCAGGTGCTTTAATGCTCTCATGAGCCCCGAAACATCTCTCTTTTAACCCCTGTTTTAGTAAAAAACAATTTAAAAACACCACAATCTACTATAATAAAAACAAGAAACTGAAAGGTCAACAAACATGAAAATCAAAACTTCGAACACCACAATAACAGTAAAATTGCCACAGAAACCATTATGTAAACAAACTGAGGACAAAAACTAAGGATATTTGTGTTTGGTTTTTATTTCTTTGTTGTCCCAAAGCTTCTTGCAATAAATCCTATACCGTTGGAAAACCTGTTTACTTCCACTAAATGTTACCACATTTGTAAGCAAAATGCATTTGTGGGTTGAGCCCATGAAAAGCTCCCCAAATCTTCTCTGCCAATGCTGAACAGCTTATTCATGCTTGGTGTCCGTATTTATTGGAGGATTGGAAGTCTAAAGTAACAAGAGGGTACTGGCAATTTAACAGTTTATTCATTTAACACAGAGAGGCCTCAACAGCATGTGGAAGACACAACTGTCTGCCACCTCCTTGTCACCACCTTGGTCACACACTGCTGTGGGATGGGATCCCATTCTTCTTCCCCCATTTGCCGCAAGTCAGCCAGTGTGGTTGTACTGGTAACTCTAGCCCAAACTGCATGCCCACCCTAATCCAACAAGTGTTAGTGAGGTTGAGATCAGGACTGCAGGCAGTCATCTGTCTTCTCCACTCCCAAACTTAACGTAGTCTCTGATAAACCCCACTCTGTGGGGCGAGCATTGTCATGTCGGTGGACTGAGTTCAGTCATAGTGTGTTGAGATATGGGACTGCTGCTGGTTGCAGAATCTCATCAATATCTCTGCATTGAGGTTGGCTTCAATGATGACGAGCCTTGCTTTTCCATCACGGTAAAAGCTGTTAGCATATCAGTGAAGCAATCAGCATAGTGCTCTCCGAGCCTTCTCCACACACAAACACACAAAATCCCCCGGCTCATGCTTTGTGTATTTTCATCCATTTTCTTCCACTTATCCTTATCAGGGTCAGAGGTGCAGCTGGAGCCTATCCCAGCTACCGCAGGGCGAGAGGCGGGGTACAACCTAGACAGATCCAGGTCTGTTGCAGGGCTAACAGACAGACTCTCGCATTTACACCTATGGTCAGTTTAGAATCACCACTGAACCTAACCCCACTAACTGCATGTGTTTGGACTGTGGGAGGAAGCTGGAAGTGAACCCACGCAGACAAAGGAAGAACATGCAAACTCCACACAGGCCAGATGGTGAATTTGAACCTTGTTCTTTCTTGCTGTGAGACAGCAGTGCTAACCACCGCGCTGCTCTTTATGTATTGTACTTCTAGTTTCAATTCTGTTAAGTGGAAGAAGTGAAAGCAATTACTAACATCCTGTTGCAAAGGGAAGCAGAGAACAGCAGGCAGTGGAGTTGACACAGGCATATGTGTTTTTCAAAAGTTTAGTCTCTGCTAGAGTGCCTGATGATCCAGCTCAAACTATAAGCGTTCAAGCCTAATCCTAAAAGCAGAGAGCACGTCTACTTTTGCCACAGCATTCTGGATGAATGTTTTTCAGGGAGCTTTTACAGCAACGTGATATAATAATGAATAACAGTAGTCAAGCCTAGAAGTAATACAAGCATGAACTAACCTTTCAATATGAGGAAGTGTGTTTCTATTTTAGCGGTATTTCCCAAATATAAGGTGTTGGTCTCTACATGCTATTGTGGCACACATTCCCAACTGTCAGCTAGAATACCACATAACAGCTCCACAAGTAGGGAGGAAGGAAAGCACAATATACATGCATGTAATATAAATTAAGCTAACAGGTGATAAAAAGTAGATATATTGGTAATCTTTAAATGTATTTACTTACAAATCCTAGCTTTAGCTGATCTATTAAGTGCCCCACGTACAGGTAAATATACAGTTAATTGCATAATATTGAAAAAGGAAGAAGGGTTTCACTCATTTTTAATTACAAACCCACTCAGGGGTTTTCCACCTCTGCTTAGATGGGCTGAAAGTTGCCCAGAGGCTTGGTGCCGATTCACAAAAGATCAAGGTTGAATATTTATTCTGCCTCTTGCTCAAATTAAAAGACGATAGGAACAGGAGGAACTCATTTTCTCACACCGAGCCATCCATCGATCCAGCACATACATCAGACATCATTCACAAGCGACGCTTCGAGCTCAGTGCAGAAAAACACAGGTGTATAATGTATAAACCATTACTGCCTTTCTCTGAGGGATTGTCCTGACATTGTGTGCCTGCATGCTCACAGAGAGGCATTGAAGTGAGTCATTGTTAATGCTTTTAATGGTTTTCCTGCAGTTACAAGCAGAAAGTCTGTTGTGAAGGCCAAACCGCTGATGACTTCTGAAACGTGTTCTGGGGACTGCAGCTGAGCAGCAGGTCACCTTTGTTCAAATTCAAATACATTTAAGCAGCAAACGTGCACAAATATCAACACTATTATTAGATACCAGGAATTACGACTATCTAGTTTTATATATGGGCCTTTCGACTTTGTAATTTTACTGCTTTTACATTTTTCCAAGATTTGGGGAATGCATTGAAATGTTGTTTTGAATGTGTGCGTGATGGTCTTTGTGGATTGCACTGAGTGAGAACAGAATGCACCCCATGCTAGAGAACAGACATCTTTTCTCAGTTGTGAATTAAAGCTCCCTTTTTTTTCTGTGTGGCAGTACGAATTGTTCCACCTTGAAAGGAGCAATAACAGCGACTTCAGTCAGGCTCTGTCTGCACTTGCCCACACAGTAATGAGACGAGGTCTAATCAGACAAAGTGAAAACACCTGTGTGGGTGGCCCGTGACCATTTAGAGGCTTTAGTTCCCAAACAGTTTAAACACAAAATTAAAGAGCCTACACGGGTCGTCTGTTCATCTTCGGGGGGCGCGCCGTGTCCCTCAGCACTGACACGTTAAACTCTTGGATGCACGTCATTCTCACGTTTGAACTTGAGTCTATTCTCCTTCTCGTTCACCATCTGACGCTGCTTGATTTTCATATCTGGCAGCAAGTTTACATCACGAAGATGGATCTGTGTCCTTGCTGCTTATGTGGTCGTCAGTCTGTGCTTCAGCTGTTTCCCATAAGAGCCGAGCTGCCTGTAGGGTGCAGATTCGCAACCCTCAAATTATCTCGTCTCTGTGCTTTAACCCTGTAATGCCAAATGTTTGATGCATGGATTTCTGTGAGTTTTTGAGACTAAGAAGTTTTGGGGCATATAGGAAAATAAAAAAGAAGTGTCTGGGTTGAAAAAGAGACATTGAGGCAAAAATCTGAAACACATACTGTTTGCAATACTTTGGAAATCAGGTAAAAGTCTCTGTGCAGAACTGATATGTAGTACTGTAGGCTTCTTTCGGCTGCTTCCTTAATGTGGCTTAAATAAAGCTGACCACAACTACAGATCTGCAGCCTAAGTAGATTTTAATTGGAAACTTCCAACCAAACATGTGATCAGTAATGGATTCTGGGTAACCATTCGTGACATGGTGCTTGTCAGGGTGCACCGATTTATCCTTAAAGCACAGAGGGGCAATTTTGAGTTACTTTCCTCTGCAGTTATTTTTTGTGCCGGTCTTGGAGTTCTCTAATTATATGTGAATGTTTTAATAAAATAAAACACTTTTCTGAACCATTTATCAATTCTGTGAGATTAATTCTGAACAATCTACAAGCAACTGAAACAAATAATGCACTGAACTGACATCTGCCTGCCAGACTCCACATAAGTTATTTTCTTCCATGCTCTATAAAGTCCAACAGTTAGCGTGTTTGTTGACATGGCTAGCATAAATTGGTGAAAGTCAATGTTGTGAACTTTTCCCCTTAAAGCTTCCCATATTCAGTGTTGGAAAAGCCACTTACTCTTTCCCCTAATGAAAAATAGCCTAAATGTTAAAAAACTTTTTTTAAAATGAAAAATTTAGTCATTTTAGCTCTCCTGATGTGATGAAACTTTTGTTGCTGACACATCCCATTTCTCAGTCTTTTAATATCCAATTTTGGTCAGCATGTGTGAATCGGTCTTCTGCTGCTTGTGGTGCATCTTGAGATGCTCTGCTGCATACCTCAGTTCTAACCAGTAGTTATTTGAGTTAATATTACCCCCCACTTAACATTAAAGCAGTCTGGCCATTCTCCTCTTACATTAATAAGGCACTTTTCCTCAGAACTGCCTCTCACTGGACATTTTCTTTTTCAGAGCATTCTTTGTAATACTTTAAAACATTTTTTTTAAGTAGTTCCCTTAAATTTTTGAGTAAAATTCTAGCTGCTCATCAGTTTCTAAAATACTCAGACCTGCCTATTTGGCACCAACAATCGCGACAGATTCAGACCTACCATGCCTGAATCATGCAGTTGCTGTCATGCGATTAGCTGGTTAGATTTGTGTGTTAACAAGCGGTGAGGGTTTGTAGTTAAAGAGGGCTTGTTTTCATACGACCACCTGACTCTGGAAAATGATGATCGGTGGGGCGTAAACACAGAATTTAAAACCCGTTTTCATTTGTTGTTAATTGAAACCTTCCCTGGTCTTTTCCGTCTCTGATTAAGAGGATTGACAGTGTTGTCCAACAGAAGTGGAGGCTGGGCTGAGGCCTGTTCTAACACCATCTGTCACTTTGGAGCCTTTTTCCTCTTCTTTCCACGTGCACCACTTTGTGCTCCCTCTCACTCAAAATAATGAGAACATCTGCACACCCACTGGTGTTTAATAAATTTAATGAATCAAGAAAACAAAACAAAACCGTATTAAATGATGATAAAACTTTTATTTTGTTAAAACCTTCGATTTTTTTTGTTTAGTATTTTCATTATTTTCGAAATAACATAGCATTACGTACAGAAGGCACTTACAAAAACAAGTTAAATTACAGATGCTGTTATTATAAACATTAAATTACTGATTAAAAAAAGAATGATAAAGAAATGAAATGACAGCACCATTGGCAACTTCTGAACAGTACATCTCAAATAAAAATTTAGCATGATTCAAATCTACAGTACAATAGAAACAAAAGTCATTTGTTACAGGTGTAATAATGCCCGAGCTATGCTTTTAAGTATAACTTAATCATCAGGATGAAAAGCTTCAACTCAACAGGTTTGTATTTTTTTCACTAGTCAGAGGTTCATTTATTTTTATATATTAGGCTTCGTGGTTTCCGCGCTGTTCAAGTCCTGGTAAATCTCCATCAGGCGAGTGGCCTCTCTCTGCCCTGATAGCAAAGCACCATGGGTAGTGGAATAGTATTTTCTGTGGGTGGCCTCTCCAGCAAACAGGACCTGTAAGGGCTGAGCAAAGAGGGGAGGAGAGGAAACCAGAGAGGGAACAAAAATGAGATTCAATCACGATCCATCAATGTCATCATGTTGGTTTTTTCTGTTTCTCCTGAGGCACTCGCTCCTATTTCACTCCCTTGTTAGTGCTCCACATGTAGGAGGCTACAGAAACTTTCCTGAGGGCTCGGGATTTCACTTTGCCAGGGTTGTACACTTCAGCAGAAGGGGGTCATGCCGTTCCTTCAGCAGTGTCAAGTGAACACACGGATCCTCCACCCCCACACTCCTAGCCCCTTCTCCCTTTCACCCAGAATGCATCGAGTTTCATGGTCTAGACTTTTGGCCTGCAATCAGCACTTCGGACCCTCCTGACACCAGCTGTATTCGCTCTGCACCAGCTGGGCTCTGACATGTATGTGATGACGCGGCCACACTGGGCACATGATCTCTGAGTGTGGCCGAAGGTTGTAAACAAACCATGAGGGCAAAAACACTGCCATCCCAAACGTCTACACTCAGAACAGTTCAGCTTCTAAGTAAAAAATATAAGATTTCAAACTATAAAATAATCAGTAAAACATTTTCTAGAAAGGGAACTGTGGAAATAATTATAAAGAAAAAGTGTAAAGTCAACATACAGTATATGGATAAAAGTGGTAAAATGGTCAATAGACTGGCACTTACATGGCACTGTTCTACTCAAAGAGTTTGTGTAGTGCATTAAAAAAAAAAAAAGGATGTCTACTAATCAATAAATGACAACTAAATATCTAGCAACTGTAATGTAAGCAGTTCTTACTGGAGCCTTGGTGCTATTGGCATAAGGTAGTGGCATGGCCAGCTTTTCACAGTCCGCACCACTGGATCCGACTCTGGTGAAGGAGTAGGAGCCTCGGATGTACGGGTTGCTGCCCCATGAGGAGCGCAGGATGCGCCGGGGCTTTGGAATGTCGGGGTTCCCTGGAGATGGACGAAAGGGTGGAAAGACAAAGGAGTCAGCTGAGATAAAAAGACAATGACAGTCAGCAAGTCGACAATAGCTGCTCTTATTATCCGTCTCAGCTCTCACTGTGGCAGATCCAACATGTTTAGGAGCTACCATGTCAGTGGGTTAGGATGCTAAGATTTAAAAACCATCCCTAAATCAACAAAAGCAGAGAACGATAACTGATGGTTGACATTTCATGAGCCACCATCATCATCAGGTGTGAAAGAAAGAAATGTCTGTACAACAATTTCAAAGCAACTCCAAGTTGTTGAGATGTTTTTCAGATACCTCTAAAATGGTAAAATTATATGAAAGACCAGCAGCTAACCTGGACTAGCTTTTACACTTGGATGTTTAATCTGCCAACACAAATCAACTTGTGACTGTGTGCGAGCAGAGAGGCACCAGTGAGTGATGCAATTAAGCAAACAGCTGAAGGGATTAAACCACGCTGACCTAAATGAGGAGTGACTGTATGTGTTTGGCTTCTCTGTGCAAATTACAGTCCACTGACCTTATCATGAAGTGACAGTAAGTGTCTCTGTGACCTACTTCTGAGGTAGAATATAATCCGAGACCTTTCCTCTCTGCACTTCTTACCTTATGCAAGTTGCCAAACAGTAGTGCGTGTTACATTTTAGCTTCCAGTCACTTTGAAGCAGTTAGTCAGCCTTCTGTTTTTTCCCCAGTTGCGCAAGATGTGACGTGCATCATGTAACTGGTAGCAGCAAGTACTGGATTGTTTGTGTATGTATAAAAGAAGGGATGGTTAAAAATCCCAGTGACAATAAATGACTCTCTGCCTTGTGCAACATCAGCTCTCTGAGCGGTGACACGAGACTGGTAAGCTGCTGTTCACCGAACACAAAGAAGGCACCAGAGTCATTCAGCGGTATTATCTCTCAGCCTTTCTTTGCAGAAAAAAAAAAGGTGCTTACATCACAGCTGAAAGGTGACATCATTTCCTTTCTATGAAGTACAATGACCCAACCTTAATCATAGTACAAATGAGTCACTGAACTCACAGCCTCAGACTGAACCGTGTTAGTTTTAGATGACTGATTCTTAGTGAAGGCTTCACTAGAATTAAAGAAGGAGGTTACAGCTGAATTTGCCTGGTTTATTAAATCCACAGAAGTGAAGATTATAAAAGTAGAGATCTCTTATTTGTCCTCAATAGTTCTTTGTTAGTTAAACTAGATCCTATTTTAAATGCAGTTTTAAAAAGTCATAAGAATAGCATATCTTGTTATGAGCGTAAAACTGTCCAAGCTCTATACATCTGCGTCTACATGCCCTCACCTGTAAAGCGCCTCAGCAGCTCAGTGCAGGTCTCGGCCACCGTTTCGTCATCGCAGCGCTCCATGTACAGCGCCTCCTGCCCACAGATCCAGCCGCTCAGCATGTAGCCGTAGCGCTCAGGTGGATAGAGGACATCAAAGCTACAGATTTTTTTGTACCACAGCTCCTCGGGGTAGGCCAGCTGCTCCAGTTGGGCCTCGTCCTCCCACACAAATTGGATGCTGTTACACTCGGGGCTCCAGAAGGGCTCCTCAAACTCCAAGAATATCTTGTCGGTGGTGCTGATGCCCAACTTCTCGATGGCGAGGACCTTGTCCTCGGGAAGAGAGGGCGAGAACATGGCTTCGTGGTTTTGCTTCAGCACGCCCAGAGAGGTCGTCACGATCACGTGGTCGGCCATGATCCACTCCTCATCCTCGCACTCCACGCTGACAGGGTGACCCCGCATCACAGGCTGGCTGCTGTGGTTGTTTTCATTGTGGTTGTCGTCGCTGCTCTTAGTGATCACCTCCTGATGCTGGGCTGAGTAGTTCCAGTGGATGCAGCGCACCGGCTTGCGAAGGCAGATGGTGTGGGAGGGGATGTCCTGGGCCAGGAGCTCCATGATCTTCATAAAACCTTCAGGGATGACATAATGTGCCCCGGGGATCTCCGTCCACTCACCAAACTCACTCAGGGACACCTCGTCCATACTGGGAGAACTGCTTTCACAACTTTCCACCTGAAACATGATGCAACATCAACATAGAGGATCAGGTGTCACTAAAGTAGCAATGCTAACATTCAAAATCAAACCTCTGCAGCCATTAAAGTATTTACTGCGTGTCAGCAAGTCATCTCTGCAGCTACTGCACTCAACAAATCAGCATGAATTAACTAGTTTAAACATACTGGGAATACACAGGGTTTAGAGGACAGCTACACCTGCTTCTGGCTCATTAGCTGGTGAACCAGTATGGCAGCAGTTACCTAATGTTTGCCATTTGCTTCCCTGCTGCGTTTCTCCACATGCACTCACTTTATATTCACTTTGAAATATAAAGTTATACAGGCTATAACTTCAGTTCTATGAGGATGTACCTAGGCCACTAATGAGCTAGGTTAGCATAGCTTTGCTTGTACTACTTGCAGGGTTGATAGAAAATTAATGTTTTCAACAACTATGTGAGGCGACAGTCAATCAAGATCTATTTGTCTATCTAGTTGTGGTCAAGTAAATCTCCCTAGGGGACACATGACACACTGGGACTGTTATGCCATGTTATTGACTTCATCCCTTTATGAGCTAATTGGCGACAGAAGAGGATGGTAACGAAAGAGGAAGATTGAGGCAGAGGATCTGCTACTGCGATGCGACCGTTAATGGCAGCAGGTTAAAGTAACAGTCCCAGATTCTCATGTAGTCTCTAGGAAAATGAATCGCTCAGCCCAATTAAAACAATCCAGGGTGATCACTAAGCAGTATCCTGAGAGGTGGACTATGCAGGCTCACATTAAACTGGAAAATGTGATCATTGCTGTGACTTGTCACCCCAATTTAACTGATTAAAGTGAATTACAGGCAGCTAGCCCATGCTAAATGCTAACCACAGCAATGTTAGCCTACTTTATGAATGAAAGATTAGGGTTGCTATGGCAATCATACCAGACAGATGCCCCATTCCCATGTAAATGACGTATGTTAGCAAGATTGTTTTTATTTATCTGCAAGTTGTACTTACGCCGCTCACTGTGCCTTTTTTTTTTTAATTTATAATATTTATTTGTCCATTGATAGCTACATGGATTATAGGCAGCGATAAGGAAACAAACCAAAGCTTCGGGGTTCATGAGTATCAGTTATTTTCTAGGACTCCAAATTTACAAATGTTTGTCTTCAAACGAAACAACGCACACCTTGAGGTACTGCTGTAGCATGGACAGTTTGACTTTCTTGGTGCTGTCAGAGTCATCAGGATCCAACATGATCTTCTTGCGGACCACGTCTCGTGTAAAAACGCCAACGCTGTTCTGGCTCTCAGCACAGACGGGTTTCCCGTTCTTGAAGAACTCCTGAGTCAGCTCGTACACCTAAACGAGAGCAAAAGGCAAGGAACGATGTAAAGAAAGCAGGGCATTGTGAAATGAGGAACTAAAAGAAACCAGTTTATTTCAGTCCAGGCCAGATTTCTGTACTTGCAGGACTAAACACTGGCATCATGGCGAAACACTACAGACAGAACAAGTTACAACACATTACAGGCCGGTAAAAAGCAGAACAAAGACAGCAGTAAAGGACACTATGAAGAAATGCTGGTGTGCTGACAAAATGTGCTTCCACAATGTTGATTATGAACCATTTCCTAGAAAGAACAGCCAGTAAGGACCACATCAGTTATGCATCAACATGTATTGAGTCAAAACATAACAGCGCAAAGCTGTTGTCTCGACTTCCAGTTAATGAATCCCTGACTTTCCGAATGCAGCCCATGTACTGGAGTTTAGACATTTCAGGTTGAATGTTACGCTTGGGCCTAAGTACAAATGGTTCCAACTGACTTCCTGACTCTACCTCACCTTCCCAACCCCCAAATTCCCCTTGTGCCTGATGGTTTCTTGCTTGATTGCATGTGTGTTGGTCATTTTCTTAGCTCTGATCTCTCTCCCAGCTCTGTTTTAAATCAGCATGTGCACAATGCTGAGCTATTTGCTGACTGTTACAAACTACTTTTCGTTTCGCTCAAGGAATAATCACTGAACCACACCCATTTTCACACCTTGGCTCATGTGATTAGGTAGAGGATCATCAGGGGGTCCCTTTTATGATATCACAGTACACCGTGTGGTAAAAGGGAAGTGATCCTGTGCAACTTTGCGGGCCGCAAAGTTGCACAGGATCACTTCCCTTTCAAAGTCAAACCAATTTTTTATACGCATCACAAATACCAAGAGAGCTTGTGCAATCAAATGTGCATCAAAGCATGCACTATATTCACAAGAGCTGGAAAACTGGAGTGATTTGAACAGCATAGACTCATTTCACTGTAAGAGGACAATTCACCACAAATCTTCAGGTTTTAAAATAATGTAAAGCTCTTTTTTCTGCTCATATCTGCGAAGCTGTAAAATTCAGATTCGTCACTGCACAGATGCTGAAAAGAAAAATGTGTGTGTGCTGCTATACCTTCTCTCTGTAAGTGCTTTTCCAGATGTGACCTACTTAAACAACAACTTACACAACAGTAAAAAAAAAGAAAAAGAAAATGTAATGAGCGTGAGAAGACTTGCTACAGTAAAATCACCTTGCTCACTACAATAATTTATTGAAGCTGTTCCAGCCTGTTTTTCCATGTCTGCACAAATGCGTTGCTCTTGTGCATCACTTAATCCACATTCTTATTAATCCAGCCTAACATATTCTGGATTTAAAATCATGGATTACAGCTAGAACAAAGTGAGCCTGCACAGTGAGTTTTTTCAATGGTTACTGCTGACCTTATATAATCTGGCTACTGCCGACAATATGTGGCAAAATTTCACTTGCATATTGAGTTGTTATGCAGGTTGAACATCCAGCATCTCTGTTCGTGCACACTTCCATTTTTGCATGCTGATGTGTGCATCCAATTGTGCGCAAATGTGTCCCCTCACCTCATTGTACAGGTCACTGAACTCTTCCACCAGGTCCTTGGGGATCCTCTTCCCGACATTGGTCTGGTAGTGAGCCACACCGTTCTTGGTGTACAGGCTGATGCGTCCCACACTCCTCTCCCCATCTGTGGTGTGTTCAAGCAGCCCGTTGTCCTCCGCCAGGTGGTATACTGGGTTCCCATTGGCACCATGGATCCAGGTAGCGCCAAGCTCCAAAGTTGCTTTTCCTGTAGTACAGAAAAATCAATAGAGATTAATTTAAAGAACACAGGGTCTCCTAAGTGCCCCTGAGTGATGCAGTATATACGGTCTTCTTGGCTCAAGCACAATCACTCTGGAGTTTTGGGTAATTATAGAGTTCAAAAGTAGGTCAACGCAATTAAAATACCAAAGCTAAAGCCCCAGTGGAATACCATGAATTTTCTTTTCTGAGGATAATAGCATCAAACCCACTGTATGCGTTCACTTTTTGATAAAACGACAGAAGTAACCACACGCACTCAAGCACACAAACACAGCACCTAACATATAGACTTACGTGTAACCGAATGCGTGCATGTTTTTTACATGTGGCTCCTTTTATGCGCACAGAGCCAGGCTCTTTTTATTAACCGCTCGTTTGTTCTTGCCAGTTAGAAGAATTCATCATGGTGGAAATCAGTGGAAGGCTAAATTTTTCTTGCCTAAGACTCACAGTTCAGTTGATTTTGTAAGATAATCACAACAACGTCACTAAAATATGTAGAAATGCATTTGAGGAAGTGCGGTTTTTGGCATATTCAGGAAATCCTGATTGTGCGACTGTATGACTGATTAACAGCACAGTTTAACTGAAACTAACCAATCAAAGTTAAAAACTGACCATATGTCAAATATTGTTTTCTTGGGAAAACCTCAGCAGATTTTAAACTGTTACCTGGAAATTTTTTTTACCTAAATAGGGCAAAATTATTAACTTAGTTTTTCTGGCATAAAATTCAAAACCTTTTCTGTACAGTTATTGGGTTCATAAGGGGCCTTATGCAGGTCTGTATGTTTAAAATAAGATCAATAAGACGCTGCTAAGACGAACATGGCTAGGTCAGTTTACCTAATTAGCACATTTTGTTTAACAGTGAAGTGAAGTGGCTTCCTAAAGCTAGTAGCTAGCTACCTACAGAAACCATTTTGCAAGTTTTTGTGTTTTATTCATTCATCAAATTTTTTTTAAGCTTTTGGGCTTCATCCATAAAGATGGACGTAGCTTCCAGGTATGACAGGTGAAGTCAGTGCTGAAGTGCCTTATGGCATTTACACAGTCATCAGGCAAGGACCTTTGAGCAAACAGCCGCGTAACTACAGGGGCTGTTTGGCTATTGGCTCAGTTACTAGCTTCAGATTACATATAATAAAACATTTTGTAAATTATTTTCATTCTAAATGCCTTCTTGGGTCAGGACTGTGTGCATTTAGTGAACAATAAGACGGCAGCAGCGAAAATGCTCAGCTCACCATAACAGGACTTCATTTACGTGTGAGTGACGAGATGGTGGCTACGCCCAACTATTTTATTCACCGTTTATGTGAAGTTAAGCTAGATGCCCTCATATTTTAGCTAACAGATAAAACTGAAATCCATTTAAAAGTGCAACATGTAGCAATTTTCATATATTAAAACAGTTTGTAATGATCTGTTAGCTAATGCTAATTTAGTTGCTCATGCTGATAAACAGCCAGCTTTCTAATGTTGTCTTGAGTGGATAAAGTTGATTCAATCACACTCTCGGGGCTGATAAATTGCTGTTTTCCAATATCTTTAACAGCCAACTTAGACTCTTAATCACACTCGTGTGGGTAATGTGACTTCTTATTAACCAAACAAAATCAAAACAGAGAAGCTTTCCAAACGACTTAACCAGTGACCTCGTCCATGATCCATTCAAATGATTGCCAGTAAGCACAATGGTTTTCTAGAGACTTTGCCCCATCGTATAATATAACTTGACATAGAACTTCATGATTTAATCAACTGGAGATCTCCATTCTACCCGTTAACCCAATTAGTGTGTGATGCTAATTTTGGGTTAAGACAGAAAAATCCTCCCACCGTGCTGAACGCTCTGAACTCTCCCGCCGATGTGGTCCGATGCCTCTAGGACAGAGACATCAGTGAAGCCGTTTTTCAGTAGGATCTTAGTTGCGGCCAGGCCAGCCAAGCCAGCTCCAATCACTACTATTCGAGGCTGCCGATGAATACGTAGGCCGCTACTAAGAGGATCATCAGTGCTGTCTGAGGAAATTTCACAACTTTGCATGCCGTCCAAACTCCTCTGCAATGAAGGCTGGGGACAGAGCAAAGAACAAGAACCAAGTTACAAATGATGACACTGACAGGAGGGTGACAAATACACATGTAAAACTCAGAAACTCCACATTATGTAGTTTTGCTATGTATAGGAAAGGTTAGGGAAACTACTGAGAGTGCATTTTTTACTTGACACTGGAACCTTTAGAGCAAAACTACCCAAGAGGACAATAAAGTCTAAAGCTATTTAACTCAAATTTGCTCTGTACATGTAAAACAAGTGTAACAGCAACACAACATGTGTATATCTGTGCATGCGTGTGTTCGTAAAGTGCCAATTTGCTCAGAGGTTCTACATCAAGAAAGATCAGCTTTAAGTCTGTCAAACTCTTAGCTTCCAAAACCCTGTTTTTAGAGCCTGCGGCGACTATCCATGTGATGATTTCAGTTTGAGGACTTTTCGAAACCCAAAACATTTACAGGTGTGCCCTGCACATCTGTGCTGTTGGCTGCCTGACAAACGTATTGCCTGGGCATGACTTCACCACCCTCAGGACGATGACAGAAAAAAGTGGCAGGGTTTGTTAAAGGCAGTTACCTTGGAGAGGAATTGATGATAAATATAAAAAAAGACATATAAAAAGAATGGAATTTAAATTCTCTCTCACCAGTTTCACCTACAGAATAACAAGAATAACAAGGACGTGGTGAAAATAAGATAATAAAATGATCTTGTTCAGCGAATGTAGCATACACAAGACGATGATTTATTCACACTACCCAACCAAACCAGAACTTTTTGACCAGTAGACCTCAAACCAGAGTCAAATCTGGGCCTCTTTGGTGCTCTGCTTGTTGGTCTAAGTATGTTCTTGTTTTAACACAAAAATAAAGCCACACGCAACCTATTTTACAACTGGTAAGTCCTGCTTATTGGCATTCCTGTGAATATAACCAACATTTACAGCTGTGTTTATACCTGTGATTAACTTAATGCCATGCGGCTAATGTTCTGCCTTCCCATAGTGTGTCTGTTTATTATTAAGCACAAGGCCAAATTAGAAGCGATGAGACAACCCTGTTATTTCCATCAGAGAATAGACTATACAAAGGCACAAAAGCAAACCCTTGCTCATTTCTTGCCAGAGTCCCTCTAATTTAACTGAAACTGCTCAGAGACACCGTGACTGTGAAGACATAACACACAGACGACCTTGTTGTTCAGCCACACAAGGCTGTTCACTATCGATGTATGGACAGCTGTGGATGAGTGTGGGAAACAGCACGGAGGACATTCCTGAACGTCACTACAAACTAACACTGTAGTTCCTTATGGGAGATATATCGGTCAAAAGTTATCACCATTATATGATAACGTTTAGGTCTGTTTTCCTACTCCTGACTTGTACAAGCATCAGCATAATGTCTTCTGAGGTAACCCATATCCTGCCCCCCCCCCCCCCCCCCACACCACACACACACACACACACACACACACACACACACACACACACACACACAACTCCCTGCTTTGTTACCACAGCAACACCGGAGAGAGTTCAGTACATAATATACTGTTTAGAAAATAGACAGAGTTTCGTTTGCTTGAGGCCACCCAGCTGAAAGACGTACACGCACTCTGCAGACCGCAAAAAGACATAACTGTGACACACAATAGGCCTCTGCACAGATATTAAACTTTGACTTGATTTTGGAGGGTTTTTTTGAGGAACTGTGTTGTAAGAAAGTTGTGAGCAGTGATAGTTCAGTTGCAAGATCAGCTGATCAAAGAACAAAAAGGCTGTCAGAGAGGAAACCACAAGCTTTGACAGAACATCTGTACGAGAAACGCTCGTATCCGACGGCTGAAACAGATGTGCGTTAAACCCTCAAATCTGCCCGTCAGTACATGACATGTGGCCTGACTTCATGATCCTCCTCGTGAATACAGGTCAGACTTCCTGGATTTGTAGAACAGGGGCTTCTTCCAATATTTACTATGTTTGAGGGGTTCTTTTTTCAGCAATGTTTCAAATCACGGAGCAACACTGTGAATAAAATAATTTTCTTCTTATTTTCCTCTCCCCCGTGGATGATGTTTATTTGTTTTGCTGGAATTTACAGATTTAGACTATAAACTGTATATAAAGACGGATGCAGCTGCCACGACATCACCCACTGACACCGTCCTGCCTAGAAGCTGAGCTTTTGCCCGCTGCTATCTGGGGTTTTTTTTTTTTTTTTGAAAATGGGTGTGATTGGCATAGCAAACTGAGATACACCCCACAATCTTATGACAGCGACTTCTAAATCACAAGATAAGCTCGCCATAACGCTTATGCTTCTTTATTGTCCTTTGAGATGCTGGAGACCATAAAGCAATTAGAAAAGTACAGGGTGTATCAAAAAGAAACATCTGATTTCAAAGTGCTTTAATTCTGCAGTCGTTCACTGGTAACAATCGAAATACGTACTGTTAGAAAAACAGGATTTGGGAGTTTCACGTGTTTTGAAATCAGATGATTGTCACACTCACAATTCCCAATCTGACGAGTGCAGGTTCGAGGCACATTTACATTGGTTTTACTTTTCAGACCAAGAAGCTATGTCTATCTTTTCTATACACTCTGTAAACTGGAACAATATTGTGTATCCATTAGGGCTGCCACGATTTGTCGACTAGTCACGATTACGTCGACTATCAAAATCGTCGACGACTGATTTAATAGTCGACGTGTCGTTTGAAGCTTTGTAAGATCGCAAAAGACGCAGGAATAATAGCAGGATTTAAGAGTGTAATAACGGACTGAAACAGAAGATGGCAGCACAGCATGTACAAGGATGCCAGCTGCCGTTAAACCCCGAAGAAGAAGAAGCAGCTGTGTCCCAGAATTCATAGCGCGGCCCAGCTTAGTTTCCAACAATGGCGGTAGCTAGTTAGTTTTAATATTACTCTTATTATTCTTTCTGGGTCACAAAATAAACGTTTAACATATTTTCAGGCGAGAATGTAGCTGTGTAAACCTCAAATATCAGCTCAGTTTATCAGGACACCACATATTTTCAAAAGCGCTCCGACATTTTCAGAGACGTCTGTTACCCACTAGCTCGATAGCTAGCCGGGGGCTAGGTCACTAGCGCCATGAGAACACCGGACTCCCGGCAAATTGTTTTCAAACCCACCGCCGTCTTTCGCGACTCAGGTTAAATATATATGAGTCACTTAGATAAATTAAAAATGTTGTTGTTTGGCTTTTTTTTTTTTTTAGTATTTTATTTGTTCCTGAGTAAATCGGTTTGGCTGAGATTAAAGTTATAGTTTTTACACAGCTGAATAAACAAAGCAGACAGCTGATCATCAGAAGTGTGAGATGCTGGAGAATATACTCCGGTGTCCTGTTATATTTTAGATAGCAAGGAGTTTATTAAACTTTACCGAAACAATCTGCAAATTTCATTAAAATTGAATAAACTATCATCTTGTCTTTATTTTTAGTTAGCACCTTAAAAGCTTAAAGCTGTAAGCTAATGATAGTTATATAAGAGCAGATGCTGCTGGTGCAATAAGCTGTAGTTTTACGTCCAGTGGATGATGATCTGATTAGTCGACTAATCGCATAAATAATCGGTGACTAGTCGACTATCAAAATAATCGTTTGTGGCAGCCCTAGTATCCATGGACACATAATCTATTGATTTTCTCAAACTGTATTATTACTAACATATAAGAATATTAAGCGGTTAATCCATGCACAACGCTTGACTGACTCCATTCTCCATTAGCACTTGTGAACAAGCTACCAATTAAAACACTGAATCGCATCTTTGTAAGTATTAAATGAGTTTCAGTTTTGCCTTTTTCTCTGAAACTAATCCCAGCCATGAATGCTTTGAGCTGAGAAATGTTCCATTTACTCTCTGCACACAGAAACAACAACAACAAGAAAACAGTTTTAACAATGACACCAATCATCAGTTACATTCCCAGAATCTAAAATTGAAATATGAATTCAGCATCAACATGAATGGACTCATTCACAGGCTTTAAAAGAGGTTGGTGTTAGTCTGCTCTATGTATTTCTGGAACAATAATATATTCATGAAGGACTCAAAAATGTTTTTTTTTTGGTTTTTTCGGTTTTTTAAAACCCAGTCGGGAACTACCATGTCTCTTTGCTCTGCTGCTTCAAAGGCAGTTTGTTTAAGAATGTGGTGTACAAATGCGTTTTTGTGACATTATGTGATTTTGATTTTTTTTAAATTCTGCAGCTGTTAAGTTTGAACATCACACAGGAAACTGATTTGTGGCAGAAAACAAAACACAATGACAACAACAGAAAAGAGAAAAGGATGCTGGTGAGCTATTAGTTGGGTACCTTTTGGTTTATATCCTTCAGCCCATTGCCTCTGATCATATGTATGTATGTGCAAAACCTTTTAAGCTAAATTCTTTATTTCACATGATGCAAATGTGTATGATGTTAAACTAGTTTCTACGGATGAATTACGCAAGCGTTTCCTCAGACACAGTCCACAGAAAACACAAGTAACTACGTGAATCATCTCCAGCAACCAATAAAGACCCACCTTCATGTGTGACTTGTACTTACTGTTTACATTATGATAAATGCCTCAGCTTCTCTGACCACCACTTTGGAGGAGACGCACATTAACACGCTGACCTTGTGTCAGCACTTTCCAATGTTGTATATGACAACATTGTGACAGTCCCAGTTGTTAATTTTTCAGAAATGCTTTCTATCTACCCTCTATATTCCAGAACTGGGACTTTACAGGCTTTGTCTCCCCCCTCCCCACTTCTCCACACACTCGGACTAAGACACTCAGACGTGGGGGAACTTGTGCCTAAAACAAGATCCCAAACCAGGTTTAGGCCATGTTGGAAATCATGTAAGGTTCATTTTCTTCTTTGTGCTGAAATGTAAGTGCAACATACCCATCTAGAATAACTCTGATGAAATCTGGCTTGACCTACAAAAGAAATCCTATTTCACTGTTAAAATTCACCTGAACGGATGATGATCTAATTGATGGAAAGCATTTAATCTCTCTCACACACACACACACACACACACACACACACACACACACACACACACACACACACACACACACACACACACACACACACACACACACACACACACACACACACACACACACACACACACACACAGAACTGACAGATTGCGCATCACTCCGTGGTAGCATGTAATTCTATGGCTGGGTAATACACTCGCCACATGTCACCGCACCAGGCTTTACACCACTAGAGCAGATTAATGTGTGGCTTGGCCTTGGGTAGATAGACGGCTGAGGGTGGGGTGGAGTGAGGAGAATAGACGGGGAGGGGAGGGGGTAGGGCTACCATTGACCTAGAAATAGCAATCTACAGTACAGTGTGCGTGCTGGTGGACTTGTCAAGTTGCAGGGCGAGTCTTGGGCTGGAATGTCTTAAATCACTGAGTCTGAGCTCATTCGTGGCTCTCATCTTTACTGCTTTCCTCTCCGCTTTGATTGTGAACACAGCCCTTTCCAGCTGTGTCCACACTCACATCTGCATTTCCTCTTTTGGTCCCATGCGAGTAGTAGCATGGAAATGGACATTTCTAAATCCTTACATGAAAAAAGATGGGGGAAGAAAAATGCAGGGTAGTCGGGCGGGGGGTGTTGCCAAAGGCCAGACATTCCACACTTCTCTCCCATCTCTACATTTCCCAAGCTGGGAGGAAGGACCGGAGGCACCCCGCTCACAAAGACATAAACACTCCACCGACGTGCCCCTTTATACACCACACTGTTCTTCTCCAAATGCAGATAAAGAGGAGAGCCGTGCCCTAAGATGCTGCTGCATCCAATAATTAATGAAATCAATTAGAGATGCACAAAGAGGGTATACAAATGACCACTGATAGAGTCAAAGCATAAAATTCACAAATCAGAAAACATGTAAAGCGAGAAAACCAATTAAAGGTATTTTAAGCTATATTTGTAGGAAATCACGACAGAGGTTAACAACAGGTTTTGTTTTTGGGGTTGTCGAGCTGTAAAAATCCCCTTCATTTACATATAACATTTTTACCTGCAAGGACAACTTTATTTATTAAATCATTTTCATGGATTCATTGATAATTTTTTTTTTTTTAAAAAGAAGGGGAGTACGAGAAAGTGAGAAGCTGATCAAATAGAACTCATCAATAAGTAAATGATTAAGAATAAAATTAATTAGGTCTAGAAAAAAATCCGATAAACTGAAGATAACGAGTTCAAAGATCATTAGAAAAGCAGCAGAGCAGAGAGAAGGTAAAAAATCTGTGGAAATCAGACTGTTTGATTCCCTGGTGGATATCCTGCTTGGATCAGCTGGAGTACAAGCCTCCCCCTGCCACGTATAGCTCAGCTGTGATGCCAAAGTGGCAGCAGTTTGAAACAAAGCAAACTCCGTTACTGCGTTACTTTAACTAATTATCTATGAAAGACAACACGTGATGGTGAGAACAACAACAAACATACAACACCTGAAGGCACCTCAAAGCGGACATTTAGCGAGAAGCAAAAACCCACCTTATTCCAGCCTGAGCACTTTGTCCCGACACACACACACACACACACACACACACACACACACACACACACACACACACACACACACACACACAGAGAGAGAGAGAGAGAGAGAAAGACCTGCGATACATCAACTAACATCTGATGTGCTCGTCCACCGGCGAGCTTAAACACAGGCAGCAGTGCCCGTTCATATTTTCTCAACACAAACAAGTGGGTCACGTTTTGTGTGTACGGTTGCCTTCAGGACCCCCTGAGCTGTCACAGTGTTTCCACAGATAACAGAGCCTCTTTCCACCCCCTTACGTTAACAATTAAAATCACGGCGGTCCTCTTTACCGTCCCGCTGCTGAATAATAACTTGTCAAATATGTCAGTTTTTTCCCTTTAGTAGAAGAGCTGGTTACCTGACTCTCTTGGTCTTTAGCTGTAAAACCTCAGAGCGCTCCGTTTTCCTTTGTGCCGTTTTTTCCTCAGACCGGCTGCGCTTTGTATTTATGCCTGGAAACCAGAAGGAGCCAGTTTTTCCGTGGCGCTGCCTCCTCATTAATAATGCAGCAGGAGCGATGACGACAGACCTGCCCCCCGCTCCGCCTGTGCCCATAGAGCTGTGGGCTGTACAGACAGCACACACATGCTCATCTATTCAGACAGACATTCGGGTAACGTTGCGTTCCGCGTCATTTTACTTGGTTCATGTGTGTTATTTTTGACCGTGTAGTAGTCGTCTTTTTTACTAAGACCTCCGTAAATCACGTTGTGATTGGTTTCTTGTCTTAAAGAGAGCTATATAAATAGATTTTACTTACATGCATCTGATGGATAGTGTATGATTTCAATCATCAGGATCTGCACAGCCCTGTTATAATGGAAGTTTTTTTGTGATGTAAAAAAAGACACCAATATCTATCTATACTGTCAGGATATGACTGTGTTCAAAATAAACAATCAGATTCAAATTCATGTTAAATAGTAGTCAGAACACACCTGCCACCAGTGTGGCTGATTAAAGTCAAAGATCAGCTGTCCTGAGACTTTTCTGACTTTACTTGGTTGCATCTTACAAAGAGCTTACAAAGCATTGCTGAAAGATATGGTATCAGTCAGGAGAAGGGTGCAAATGATATTCTAAGGCATTAGATACGGTATACTGTGTGAGATAGTGAAGACAGTCGTCTAAAAGTGGAGAAAATATGGTGTAACAGTGAAAATAATCATTAAAACATGAACAGTTTGCCCCAGAGTCACATAATCAGACCTGGGCTTTGCACGGCCCCTGGGTCACATCCAGCCCTTTGGTTATTGTACCCTAGACACCTTAGTTACTCATATTTGTATGTGGGTTAACAAATGAGTTTGAGATTATGGAGTTGGCACCAATGCACTCACTGAAAGGTTCCTGGAGATAACTGCATGCTTGAACAGACAGGGACAAATGGGTAGATGTTACAACCGATGGCTATCCAAATCTGACAGAGAAAATTTGAGCCAAAATTGGTTTTGGTGTTCTACACCAGGATTTGTTGCATTTTGCTGTTGATGAAATTTTGTCATAAACATATGAGTTAACTTCATGGGGGTCAGAGCACCAAGTCACAGTGTGTTGGACTTTGGAGGGGCATGAGACTGAACACAGTGACATAGGCCACCACACAGCTACCATAACAGTGGTATTTATCCACGTGTCTGATCAATTGTCTGTCTCGCGTCAGCTGTGTTACATGTGATTTCTTTCGCCACGTGTCTGATGACCTGTGTTACATGTGATTTTTTTTTTTTATCTAAATCTTTTAAATGTTGGCTGAACTGCAATTTTAAAAAAGTTATTCGTAAAGAGGGAAGTCTTACATAAAGGATGCTGAATGACCTTCAGCACAACAATCCAAAGCATGCTTTCAAATCATGAAAAGAATGGCGTCACCAGAACAAGGCTAACACCAAGACCTGGATCCAGTAGAAATATCTGTGAGGCTGTGAGAAGAGGGCTGTGCACAGGAGATGCCCTCACAGTCTGACAGATCTGGAGCGCTTTTAACACGGGAGAGTGGGCAAGTGTGGCTAAATGAAGACAGTCTGAATGCTCTATTAAAATGAAATAGTACTTCAACAGTATTAGTTTAAGGATGTGCCCATCGACATAACCAGGCTGTTGTAGTTTTAACTCATAGAAAAATTATTTTATTTTTGTAGTTTTAATCACAGCTTGGCTGATGAGGCTTTGATGGATGTGTTTATTGAGACTAATTTTGTGCCCTCCATGTAATAAAATGCTGAGAGCATCAGTACAAATTTTCAATTTGTATTCAGGTCTGGGCCTTTAGTTGAACCAGGCCTGAAGGTTCAGTGTAAAAATTTACTGTTATCTGTAAGTGTTCATAACTTTGGCTTTTTTTTTTTTAATATATTGTATATTTTTCACAGAGCTGGATTCATTGTACATAATGAACAATCCAGAGTAGGAATAGCAGTTTAAAATTTATTTGAGATTTTGCACCGTGTGTGTACAAAAGGCCAGCCAGTTCGCAGAACTCATGAACGGAGCCACATCTGCGGAGTAAGATATCAGCATACTGCTGCCGTTTAGCCAATGAGCGGTGAGGCAACCCATTCTCTTCGCCAATCAGAAGACACAATTCTACCTCATCACTACGCACACGTCGACGCAGAGAGTTCGGTCGGAGCTGCAGGTGGGAAGAGTCAGCAGAGTTTACTCACCGTGTGGATTTTCGTTCCTTCTAATGCTGTTAGCGGTGTGCGTCCATGAGACTAAACCACACCATCACTCACCACACGGCATATAGCATTTTACAGTCTGTTAAATCCCCTCACTCACATTATGGATGTGTGCTTCGGATTCTTGCTAAATAAATGAGTGAACGACAGATACCTGAGTGGCAGTGGATTTTGTGGATATGCCATCTGTTCTTATCGGACAACCCTGTTGAGATTGTGGATTCTTAGAGTCAGCACCTTATCATCTACATCAGTCATAGTCAGGAGGTCAAGTCCATCCCACTTACAGTGACCTCCTCCATTACATGGTCCTTCGAGCCGGATTTACAGTTTCACAGGCAAGATGGCTTTCTCATCCACTCCTCGTCCTCGTCGCGATGGTCATCGGCCTCGTTACCTCGATGACTTCTTGGTGCAGTTGCCGAGGAGATCACTACCACAGGTGCATGTGTCGCACAACCAGTCCCCTGATGACCATGGGGCACATCCCAACACCTCAGCCACTCCAGCTGACCAGACTTCTCAGCATGGCACCTCAGACGTGGTATTATCAGTACTGAGAGAAATGCAGGAAGATAATAATCAGCTCAGACGAGAGGTTCAGACTCTGCTTGGTGCCCTCTCTCTCCGGTCCTCAGCCCTCCAGACGTCACCAGCTCCCCAACCTTCTGCATTAGGCCCCCGTACCCAGGACCAGAGGCAGTCCTTGTGGACTGATTCCATGCCTCAGTCTCCTCATCCTGACCATGCCTCCAGACACTACCCACACACGGTACGTTCCTTTCACATACCAGAGGATGACATACAGGATTTACCTTGGCCAGAGGCATCACTTCCACTTGATCCTCAGAGTGCTGAGCCATTCCCTGTTCCACCACCTCCGGTATCAGAAATTCCTGCTAGTGCAGCAGCCTCAGGTCCTTTCAGATGTACGTCACCTTATCAGTACAGTCAACTTCCTGTGACTGAACAGGTCGGGAAAATTAACGTGAAGGACGAGTATGGGCCTGGAGCATGTGTGAAGAGGCAGGTCACCCCTGAATATGCAGAGCCATACACCTTTCAGCGCCAACAACCAGAAAGCTTCTGGGAGATGACTGGGGACCCGCCTCGCTGGCCGCCAACTGATTCCAAAGCCTGGAGGAAATATGGTCAGCACAAACCTCTACCAAGTACAGAGACCGTGTACCGGGGACCAACACCACACATTCCATACTTCACGTCTGATGACCCCAGCCAGTTCGCTCGTTTGCGAATGGCCCTTGACAATATCCTGCCTCACGATGCAACTGAACGTTTCAAGTACCAGATCCTAGTCGATCACCTCAAGTTGGAAGACGCCCTCCTTATTGCCGATTCCTACAGCAATAGTCGCTATCCATACAGCCAGACCATGTCATCCCTGATAGAGCTGTATGGTCAACCTCACAAACTTGCCCTGCAGCGGATCACTGACGTGTTGTCAGAGTCTCCGGTGCGAAGTGGTGACAGCCGAGCGTTCCGTCTTTTCGCCCTGAAAGTGAGGGCTCTTGTGGGAATGTTAGAACAGCTTGGGAAAGAGGGGAGAGCAGAACTAGAGTGTGGGTCACACGTCACCAGACTGCTGTCCAAACTGCCACACAGTCTTCGAGCGCAGTTTAAGCGGTTCATCAATCCTCTTCAGACACCCATCCCAACCTTAGCAGATTTGGCAGAGTGGCTTGAATATGAAGTCCGCATCCAAGATGATGATGTGTATTTCCATCATCATCAGCAACCTCGAGAGCCACGTGTGGATCGTGGGAAGGGTGCCAGACCCAAGCAGAGATCTGCAGCGGCAACCACAACCATCTTATTGGGCTACGACCCTCCTGCTAAAGGCCCAGAGCCTCCAAAACAGGCATCACGTCCAGTTTCCAAATTGGGGAAGCCAAAGAAATTCTGCCCCTTCTGTAATAATCTTCAGCACTATTTCAATCAGTGCACAGATTTCAAGAAGCTCAATATAGAGCAGAAGTTGTCTTGGATTCAGACAGGCAAGCGGTGCTGGAGATGTGGAAGGGACCATCCAGAGGCGCAATGCTACCTGAAAGCTAGATGCCAGCAATGCAATCAGGTGCATTTGGAGACACTCCATGAGATTAATGCATCGCGATCCACTAGTTCTGACAGACCGGCGGAGGAAGCTGTCCAACCCGTCACGTACTACGTTGATCCAACATGGGGGACCAGCTGTGTGCTACTGAAAATGGTCAGGGTGTGCCTCTATAATGGCAAAATGAAGCTAGAGACATATGCCATCCTAGATGATGGGTCAGAGCGCACAATCCTTCTTCACAGTGCTGCCCAAGAGCTGGGCCTTCAGGGAAAGAGGGAGGAGTTGGCGCTCCGAACCATCCGACAAGATATTAGAACGGTGGAAGGACATTCCGTTTCCTTCTCTATAGCCTCCGCCACTGACCCTCGGAGACGGTTCCGGATCCAAAGAGCATTCACTGCCACTGAGCTTGGGCTTGCCAAACACTCACATCCAGCTGATGCACTGCAAAGGTCCTACCGCCACCTGCGAAGTCTTCCACTTCATTCGTTCCACCAAGCTCAACCATTATTGCTGATTGGCTCTGACTACCCACATCTCCTGACTCCAATAGAGCCTGTCCATCTGGGTCCACGGGGAGGACCAGCTGCACTCAAGACACGGCTGGGTTGGACTCTGCAGGGTCCAGCCAAGGTTCTTCTACATCAAGCCTCCACTCCTCAGTGTCTACTCACAAGCACCCTGACTCCCAGTGCTGAACTTCTCAGTAATGTAGCCAAGCTCTGGCAGATGGATGTTCTCCCATACCAGAATGAGAAGGTGGCCACACGTTCAAAACAGGATACCATGGCTGTCAAGATGCTAGAGGAGAAGACCATTAGAGTGGAGGTGGATGGTATCAAGCGGTATGCCACCCCGTTGCTGTGGAAAGAGGAACCAGTCCCGCTTCATTCCACTAAGGACTCTGTCTTGGGTCACCTGCGAGCTACGGAGAAGCGCCTCCTGAAGACGCCTGTACAAGCAGCCACCTATAACCAGGAAATTCAGAAGCTGGTGGATGCAAGCTATGTGAGTAAACTGACCATCGCAGACATGGAGATGGATGGTAGCACCTGGTACATACCACACCACATGGTTCAGCATAATGGCAAGGATCGCGTTGTCTTCAACTGTTCTTTCATGCACAATGGTAACAGCCTGAATCAGCATCTCCTACCTGGTCCTACCCTGGGCTCGACGCTCCTGGGTGTGTTACTTCGCTTCCGGGAGTATCCCATTGCAGTGAGCAGTGACATCAAGGGGATGTTTCATCAGGTCCGCCTCTTGACTCAGGACAAGCCCTTCCTCCGGTTCCTCTGGAGAGATATGGATCGCACGAGGCAACCAGAGGTTTACGAATGGCAAGTGTTGCCTTTCGGGACGACATGCAGTCCCTGCTGTGCCACCTATGCTCTGCAGCGGCACGTTCTGGATCACAGCAGCCCCAGCGAGGATACCCGTCACACAGTGGAGAAATGTTTCTATGTTGACAATCTCCTCCAGAGCTTCGCATCATTTCCCGAAGCCCAGCAACTGGTTAACAAAATCCAGCAGTTGCTGCTCACCGGTGGCTTCGAATTACGACAGTGGGCTTCCAACTACCCAGAACTCATCAGTCATATGCCACCTGGATCAGTCTCACAGAGCAGTGAACTGTGGTTTTCCCCCGATGGGACTGATGTACCAGAGCGGACTCTGGGCCTGCAATGGCACTGTCAGTCTGACGAGCTCAGATATCAGATTCGGCACACTGAGCAGTTGGTGGAGCCCACAATGCGCAACATCTATCGGGTTCTGGCCAAGCAGTATGATCCGCTTGGCCTTCTCATTCCTTACACCACTCGGGCCAAAATCCTGGTGCAGCATCTCTGGAGGAAAAGGAGAGACTGGGATGATCCAAATCTGCCAATCGACCTGCTGCAGCTGTGGCATGCATGGGAAAGTGAATTGATTCAGCTCCCTGATGTCTCCCTGCCACGTTGTTACGTGCAGCCAGAGACAGACCCATCCCTTTGCAAGCAGAGCATCCACATCTTCTCTGATGCATCTGAGAAGGCATATGGAGCTGTAGCCTACCTTCAGACAGAAGATCATATGGGGGGGATCCAGGTAGCCTTCCTAGCTGCCCGATCTCGAGTTGCTCCCGTCCGTCAACAGTCCATTCCGAGGTTGGAGCTCTGTGCTGCTCATGTGGGAGCCCAGCTTGCTGCTGTCCTCAAGAGGGAACTCACCCTTCATATCTCAAGCATTGTCTATTGGACCGACTCCACTACAGTCCTGAACTGGCTCCAGTCCCAATCCTGCCGCTACAAGATCTTTGTGGGCTCTAGAGTTGCAGATATTCAAGAGCTAACTGAAGGGAGCCTGTGGAGATATGTCAGATCAGGCGACAATCCTGCCGGTGTGCGTCCATGAGACTAAACCACACCATCACTCATCACACGGCATATAGCATTTTACAGTCTGTTAAATCCCCTCACTCACATTATGGATGTGTGCTTCGGATTCTTGCTAAATAAATGAGTGAACGACAGATACCTGAGTGGCAGTGGATTTTGTGGATATGCCATCTGTTCTTATCGGACAACCCTGTTGAGATTGTGGATTCTTAGAGTCAGCACCTTATCATCTACATCAGTCATAGTCAGGAGGTCAAGTCCATCCCACTTACAGTGACCTCCTCCATTACAGTGTGTGTGTGTTTTAAAGATTATTGCCTGACCTGTGTGCAAACAAAAAGATGTTGTATAGTTCTGAGTAAATCCAGGGTAAGTGGCTATTAAGGAGGGTGAATTATAACATCTGTTGGTACATGATAGGAGATTAGACAGATAAATAGGGTGTTTATCCAGCATGGTTTTATAATTAAAATAGATTAATTTGTTTTGCTAGGACCAGGATCATTAAGTACACAATAATGTGTGGTGCACAAAGAACTGGTCATAAAAATAGTCAAAACAAACAACTGCAGAGTAGAGGTGCATTATTACCCTTTAACATCATTTTTCCATTGCACTCCCTCTTAAGGTGTGAATAGGAGCATGTAAAACATTAAAAATAAGAAAAAAGTATCAAACAACAAACAGATTTAACACAGTTAAGGGGTTAATGTAACCTTTAAAAAATCTACACAATGCCCACAGGTTGAGTCTAGTCTACAGCATCTTACATTTCATAAGAAAGATTTAATGAACCTAAAACCAGTTTGGTCAGGGTTTGAGTTGCATAAAGAAAATCAAAGTTTATATAACAACTGGGAAGTTTACTGTAGTTACCACGAGTAAATACTAAAAGATATCAGAGGTTTAAATACCACAGAGGGACCAGTTCGTCTTGTTTGTAGGGAGGTGAAATATTGAACCAGTGATAAAACAATGATGAGATCAAAAAAGAATTTAGGAACTGAAGGGCAGCAGGGTAGTATTTGTCAATAATCAATACAAGGTCAGTAAGTATTTGTATCAATCAGAGTGATGTGGAAATATAAGCTATAACCAAAATTTGGCATATCTCAGTGTGTGGTGTACAGCGTGGCCTTAGAAACATTTGAGGAAACTGGACAAGTGCAGGACAAAAAAAGAAGTGGCAGGCCTAGAAAATTATATCCAGCAGATGAACAGTATCTGAAAGTCCTGTCCTTCAGAAATAGGAAAAATCCAAACAAAGACCTGACACACGACCTGGATGATGCATCTGAACCTTCAGATGATCCATTTACTGTTCACTGAAGCCTCATCAGAAATGGTCTCAGTGGAAGGTTGGCTGTCAAGAAGCCATTCTTAAGGACAGGAAACAGGGAGAAAAGGCTGAGGTATAGCAAATTACACTAGAACTGGGTGGAAAATCAGTAGAAACACTTGTTATGGAGTGATAAATCCAAAATTTGGCTCAAATTGTTATCAGTACGTACACAAGGGGGAGAAGAGAGAGGTTTACAGACATCCGTTAAACACAGTGGAGACTGTCTTCTCCGTGACAAGACACAGTATATAAATCAATGTCCCCGCAGTGGACTTGTTTCATGTGGAGGAGGAAATTCCATGGGAAGCAGGAGCTGTTTGTTTAATGGATTGACCCTTAGTTTAACTTCTAGACCACCCCTGACTGTTTTGTCCACAAGTCCAAACCCAAAAGTCAACAGGAAGTTATCCTGATGATTCAGTTGTGCACCTCTCGGATGTCTTCGGCGTTTGTTCTCAGGCTGATAATTTTAGACGTTGATCTTGCACGATGCCACCCTTCCTGTGCTGTGCTTTTTCGGTGCTTAGTCGAAAGACGGAAGTTTGAATCTTTTGAATAATCAGCAGATTATTCATAATGTGCTGATTTAGTATTTCAGGCACATTGTCCCAGTCCAAAAAAATATCAGCTGACTCTTAGGACATTATTGAAACAAGTGGAGATATAATTCAAAAATATGTTGGTAAATAAATCTGACATAGTTTAACACCACATGACTAATTCCTGTGTGTAAATCACCATTAGTAAATGGCTCAGTAGAACCTCAATAAATAAACTATAAAGCATGATCATGCTGCTGAAAAAATGGAAACTGCTTCTCTGTGCATGACAGCGAGGTATTTCTCTTAACAATGCTCCAAGTTACCAAGTCTGAAATGGATTACACAGACTCAGAAATGTTTCCAGCAATATTTTTTGTGCCAGTGAAACAATGACAGTTTGGTGAAAGTGTAACTAGTCTGACTGGAATTGTGCGCTAATCATTAAATTGGTTTACTTGCTCTTTCCTGTTGAGGTTTAAGGCTTTACTTTACTTTGTTCCCTGAATCTCACCTTGAAACCTTCAGTTTAGATGCTTTGTGGAATTATCAGCAGGCACCTCCAACAGTCTTGGCTTAGTTTCTTTTAGGTATTTCCTTTTTCTGAAGAACTGAAATGACTGAATCATGCCAGAAACCACCCGACCCCAGCCTAGCCTTTCACTGAAGGTTTACATTGAAGCAGCAATGACAAAACTGTTTGTGTGTGTTCCCTCTTGTACACCTAAAATTGATAAAACTCTGCTGTTGTTCACATATTTCAAACAATGTTCTGTGTTAAATGTGTGAGTATATGACCTGTGCTCTCTTTAACTGTTAGAGTTCAGAAAACTCTGTATAGCTCACCAGTCACAGTGTGAAGTAATAAAGGAAATATACATGCACTCATCATGGGCATGAATGTTATTGTGTAAGCATACACTGACTTAAATCTTTAAATAAGCGCTGATGAAGGTTTTACAGTATCTTTAAACCAGGTCGAGGCCTGTTTATTTCATTGGTGATCATGATTGACTAGTAGAAATTGGTATTTTCTCTTTCATAGCATAAAAATAATTTTCGTGCCAGCACTCATTGGATTGACCGATACTCAGAGCAATGGGAAAGTCCAAGGAACTCAGTGAAGATCTAAGAAGGAGAAGTGTAGATTTATAATTCAGGTCTTTTGGAGCTATTTCTAAACAACTGCAGATTCCAAAAAATGTACATAAGTACAAGTTATTGTACTAACGGACTGACACCTGAGAAGGCATGAGTTAGGAACGACCCAGGAACCACCAAGAGCTGCCCCAAAAATGAAGCCCCTGCTCCAAAGTCGACATCTTCAAGCTCATCTGAAAATCGGAGTTGTCCACATGGACAGGCCAAATGCCTTCTGGAGAAAGGTTTAATGGTCAGATGGTCAAAATGATCCCAAACAAAAAATCAAAACTGCTTTTTGAAAGATAAAGCAGGCTAACGTCAAACTTCTGGAATGGCCTTCCCAAAGCGCCGACCTGAAAATACTGAAAATTTGTGGACTATGCTTAAGGACTGAGTTTGTGCCAACCAAGTTTAATGAAACTTTACAAATTCTTTCAAGAAGCGTGTTCAAATATCCAGTCACGATTATACTGGAGTCTCATTGATGCCTATAGGAAGCATCTGGTTCAGGTGCAACTTTCTGAGGGACATTAAAACAAATAATAATGGGGATGTTTATATTTGCAGATAGGGTTATAGGCATATATTTTTTTACCCTGTGTTGATAAGAGAAACCCCCCCCCCCCCCCCCCCCCCCGAAGTTTTACAAAATTAAAACTTGTGCAACAATTTCTTCCACTAGAAGTCTACTGGAATGATGCAGCTTGTGCCATCAAAGCTATATTCCCACAAAGCACTGCAACTCAGCTGAGTCTTCAGAAACTTGTGAAGCAGAAAGCTTCAAGAGCTCCACTGTGTGAATGCCTTCAATTTAAGAGGCTTTGCATATAAATGGTACTATTAAATTTCAGGGCAAAGTGTTGCTACTTCATGCTGTCATCCTGCAGAATATCAAGCTAACAAAACATTTTGTCTTTGTTTTTCTAACTGGGTGCGAGCCCAGAAAATAAAATCCAATAAAAGATCAAGTATCAGCCACAACACTACTCTGCTTTTTCTGCTGAACAAGCCTTTCTGTGCTGCTGTGTGCTGGGGTTCCAGCAGGGTTTTTTGAGCATGAGCAAATCTAAGGGTTCGTTTATTTTTATTATGTTATTATTTATTTCAGTCATGTAGCAAACATCTTGGACAGAGGGATGCAGTAAAAGTTCATTTCTGTTCCTACAGACAATAATCTATTCTCTGTGGCTAATTATTGTACATCAAGGCAAACAAAACTTCAAAACCGGTGCTTCAATTTTTATTTATATCATTTTAACATATTTCTATGTTACAGTGAAGAATGATCATACGTATGTCTTAAGTTTCATGGGTGCCCAAGTTTTTAAATGGTTAATTTGTTGTAAAAATCCTTACACTGATCACAAAGGCACAAGTAACTTCAAAAGCAGTACCTTAACAGATGCCACACCAATGATGAGCTGTTTTACCATTAAGTTATAAAGTAAGGTGCTTTATATTCTATTGTATGAAAGGAGAATAGAAGCATCTCACTGAATTGTCCTCTAACTTTACTGAAAATAGCAGCCTGTGCAAGAAAATCAGTCTAGTGGAATATTATATGGAAGGATGCTCTGTGTGTATCATGCATACATATGTTCCTGTGTAATATACTAAGCAGCCTTTGCTTAATTTGTCTGTACAGCATCTTCCAGCGTTATTGAAATTTAGGTTTTTTGCACAAAACTCACAGTATAAATGCAAAGTGCAAATAATTTGTAGTTTAATAAACAGCAGTTTAGGTAAATGGACGTTATGTTGCACACTTTCTTGAATACGGGGGCTGATGAGATCACTGTTTTGCTATTTTAGCTCATTGAAGGACACAGCAGGAAACCCTTTGGTCACAGCAAAACATATCAACACAGAACAATCAGCCTGCTTTGACTGACAGTATTATATAAGCGCCAAACAATTAATGTCCTTTCTTTGTGCTGATCCACTTTGATCACATGTTCCTCTGCTGTCTTAATTACTTTACAGGGTGTCTCTGCTGAGGTGACGTGATTAGCACGTGAATATGCATGTGCTTGCTGCGTAATTAAAGTGCACAGAAATGCTGGCGTGGGATTGGAGAAGCAGTTGGATCACGAGAAAGGCCTCTCTGTGTGTTGGTCCACCAGGGCACAGAGACCTCACATTGTGCGTCAGGCCAGCGCTGGGTTACTGTATTGTCCGTTGCTTTCCCACCTCCCTTTCTCTCTCCTGCGTAGCCACGCACCAGAGAAGAGGAAGAAAGTGGCTTTTCATTCATGGGTAACTTGGAGCATGCACAGGAACTCAATGAAGAGGGGAGCCAGTCAGCTGGCTACAACTGCCTTTTATGATCTTGAGCCATTTCCCAGCAACAAGCAACTTGCATGAACACTACAGAGTGACTCCAGGAAGCAGTGACCAGGGTGCAAAAGACCAATCAGAGTGCAATCTTTACTAGCAGGCTTTATTGCTGTAGTGTAACTTTTCTTTGGTCAGACTTCAAGGTCTACTTTGAGTTCAAACGAGCATTCGCTACTGAGTCTCAGGGCATTCAGTGCAGAACATTTTGAAAAGCAAGTTTCCTTACTTATGTAAGAGGCCCGAATGTTTTCTGGAATAAATGAAAAGTCGGCCTTTATAAAAGCTGTATTTTATTTATTAGCACATTTATTAGCATTGGGAGACTTAATTCAACATTCAGATTGATCATTAATAGGCAACAGTGTAATAACGACAGTAGCTGAGGATTCTCCGGGTCCAATTGTAATTTACCTTGTCACAAGCCCTACCCACCTCAACTACTGTTGCTTTTATTAGATATGTAAGATAAGCTTGAAGACACTATATCCAGCTCACATTTGCTATTAAAGCCCCCTAAAAGAGTTCTGGCTGCAAGGTCTAAGGCGCTGCGTTTAGCCTGCAGTCTCCCCTAGAGGTGTGGGTTCAAAAACCCCTTCTGACAACACATTTCTTGCAAGAAAATGCTTACATATTTTCCTTAGGGATTAATGAAGTATTCTGATTCTCATTGCTTCCATTAGGAGTTAAGAAGCTAAATAACAGCTGATCTTACTAAAATAGACTTTATTAACAAATCATCAGCAAGTGTGTGTCTGTAAAAGACCAAGAATGGTCAGTTTGCTGGTCTGGAGCATTCAGGTGTGTGTCATCACATTGCCACAGTCTTCCTGACAGTGGAGGTCCCAGCAAATTCACCCCAAGATCAGACTGAGCAATGCTCAGAGAAACTGTAAAAACCCCATAAGCTACATCTCAGACTCTACAGACCTCAGTTAGCGTGTCAAACATTAAAGTTCAAGTACAATTAGAAAAGAATGGAACAAGTGTAGATTATTTGGAAGGACTGCCAGGAGAAAACCTCTTCTCTCTGAAAGAGCACGGTGTAGTTTTGTAACGTTATGTTGCATGATATATAACAATATGAATGTCACAGAACATTAGGGTGTAATCTAATGTGAGCCACTCAATAAAGTGCCTTTTTTTGGTAAATGTAAGTATTTCCAAATTACTAATTAATTGATATTTCATTTGTGTTATCGCGTCAGATCATATCAGCATTCAAGATCGGCCTGCATCCGAGCCAAGAATGGCAGAAAAAATCAGTTGAAATGACATCTGCAGAGGTGTGACCTGACTCCAAGTAGCCCCATCTGTTTGGAAGCATTCAGCAACATTTCCCACCTGGACCGCTGCCTGCACAGATTATGCTTCCGCTGCATTTACGAGTGGTCCAAGAACAAAGCAGAGCATCCGCTGTGTCTTACCACAGTATAAAATTAGACACGTTCACACAATGAATGACCCTCTTTGCATACATTTACACAACTTAAAGTGACATCTGAAGATTTTAGATAGATATTTTTCATGTCATGACTAGGCTGAGTTAAGTAATATCGTATAATCACACCACAGCATGTTAAAGCATCTATGGGAATGTATAAGTTTTAAGTGCTAATCACGGCAGGCGTTAATTCTCCAGAGACTTCACTGTCAGCTCCATTTTCCTTTGTATCCTTTCATCCCTGCTTCCCCTTACTCTCCCTTTTGTGTATACTATCACACCACCGGTTATGCAACAGGTCTTGGCCAGAGGTCTGAGTTTTCTGTTGTTGTAGTGTAACAAGGAGCCCTGTGACGAAGTGTTTCGGCCAAATCTTTCCCTGCTCGCTGAAACTGATGCTTCCCTCCTCCTCAGCTCTCTCTAGTCTCAAGTTGCCTTATATCAAACATGTTAACTATTAAACTGCCTGTTGAGAAGGTCCAAAAGAATAACACAGCTCAGTTTAGATTATTATACCAGAGCTGTAAAAATCTATCCTGGCCTCCCTCCCTCTTACTTTTTATTTCATAAGAAAAACATAAAGCAAGGACATGTGCTTAGTAGGATATAGGAAGTGAAAGACATGTTACTAAAAGAAGTCTTTATAGTGAACATGAATCCGAAAGGGGTGATTAAATTACCCAATTTAGAACTGTGTTTTCAATAAATGCACATCAGGGCTTCTAAACATCAGCTAAACTATGAGTGAAAGGGTGGGAGATTCTTATTTGTTATTTCTCAGTTTCTTTTATTTCTTTTTATTTCTTCTACAGTTAACCTGTTTTCATCAGGTTTGTGGCTGTCTCCAGATCCATGCTTTTGGAAATAAAGACTTCCCATTAGATGTACCGCTTTGCTTTTCTGAACTACGTCTGTGCTAAGATTATTTTCTCCGCATGATCTCGATGTGCTAATTTAATTTAGCTTTAGAGGCCACGGTGTTCCCATTTTAAGTCGCTGTCAAGCAAAGAAAACCATGGCCAAAAACAAACAAAGGCATGGCAGCCATGAACATCTCTGAATCACAGCTTCAGGTTATTGCCGGTTTGATTATAGAATAAAGACGGTATATGCGACAATACTAAAAACTATACATTTACAAAGAGCCTATGAATCTATGAAGCTGCAGGATTGAAGGAGTCTACACTGAACCAGTAATGATCTCCCCTGCAATTAAAACAAAAGGAGTTTTGGAGGAAAGCATTGTTGAAAAGTGACAATGTCATATTACATGTGAGGGAACACACATGTAACAAAAATATAAGAGACAAAACTAAATGGCTCTTATGAGGGGAAATTTCAAACTTCATCCTACATGATCAGGAGTTTAGCAAACAAAATCCCTGAAGGTTTTTATCTATATCAGATATTATGGCTACTTTGTGTTTCTTACCAACAATACTTTAGTATTTATATGCACCCCTACAATAAAATAATAACAATACCACTCGTTTTTTTAAAAATTGCATAGTGAAAAAAATCTACATCTACATAAGGATATTTTTGACATTTTTGATATAATGCCAGCAGAGATTTGCACCAAATGAACAGCTGCAATCTCTTATACAGTGTTGTATGTGGTTTGTCTCACTCTATTTTTTGTTTGTTTGTTTCTCTTTGGTCTAATCTGGTAGTTCCAGTCTAACAGCTGGTGGCTTTTTTAAAGGCTTCTGTTTTTGCGCTCCAGAAAATCAAGCATAGAAGCATGGATGGATTTCTCTAAATACATCGTGCACTGTGGTAACACTGAGCTGCTCACTTTGTCAGTGTCTGTTCACTTGGATGTTTGTTTCTACTCAGCATATTCAATTCCTTGGCCCATTTTTACTTCTCCAGCTGAATCAGCGGAACATGCTGCAATGATGCATTTTTTAAGCTAAAGATGTCTGTTGACCCAAACTAAAAAGCAAACAGGATAAAGGAAAATGCTGAGGGAAGAGGAACACATCCAGCCTAGCTTTTTGTTTTTTATTCATCTGAAACAACAGAATGGTTCATTCGGTTTGTGCCTATAATGGATTGTTTGTGAGTGGAAATCTTTTCTCTTTACATTCCCATTATTCCAACTGCTGTCATGTAATTCATTTCTTTCTTTGTGTCTTCCTTTTAGCTTTAGGAATGGAAAAAAGCCAAAACCAAAACAGAACATTTATCATAAATTCCTAATTATTTAAAAAAATAAAACATCTAATGAATGGGACCGTTTTTAGCATCACTCCTGTATTCTGGAGGATGATTTTGTCACATTTTTACTCCAACTAAGCAATCAAAAGGCACTTTTCCATTTATGTTAACCCAGCTAAAAGCTGCTGTACTGATTAAGGAAGATATAGCTTTCAGAGACGGTGTGTGCTTGAATGTGATCACGAAATGGAAAAAAAAGAAGATAAAACTTCCCAGGAATTTCCACTTCATTGAACAGTTTGTACTACTCTCTTCACAGGACAGCACAAACTGGCTCGAACCAGAATAGAAAGTAAAGTGGGAGGTGCTGCACAAATCTGAGAACAGAGACAATATGTCAGAGTCTATAGAGAAACAAATACTCTGGAGCTCCTCAAATATTAGCCTAATAACAGCCATAGCAGCACACCGGTGACAATGTTAGAAATAAAGACGATGCTGCTTCTTTGCAGAGCTGTAAAAGTCTTCTTTACAAGAAGGGTAAAACAGGGTTGCTTTCACAACAGTCCCAGTTTGGTGCATTTGTCTAAAAAGAAGATTTGAGACAAAAGTAAAGCCTGATAACTGACCCAATGACCCAAAGCAAACATCTAAACCACGCAAGAACTATTCAGTCAACTGGACTGTCTATGCAGGATTTTATGAGATCCCACGTAGCAGCTTGACAGAATGATAAGGGTGACCAGTCCCTCCTTTAGGCAGCAAGGACTCAAATGTCTGCAGCTTACTCAACGTATTGGCAGGTAAAATCCCTTAAGAGTTCCGGTGGTGCAATTGCTGAAGTGTGAAGAACAAAATTATTATTTTGTGCTTCTTAACCTTATAACCACAACTTTCTGTAACTCTTTATCTCTTTGAATCTCTGAAAAAGAAATTCTAGAGCAGAGATGTCAAACTCATTTTACATCGAGGGCCATATTAAACCCCGTCTAAACCTAAGTGGGCGCAACCAGCGAAACTCCCTTTCTGTGGTGTAAAGATGTTTAATTACACATTCAATTGCAGTTAGTAAAAGAAAAGCAGGAGGGGGAGATACAGGAGAGGTGGAGGAAGATCTCAGCCTGGGCGTTTACTGTCTTATGTAGTCTGGAAGATGAGTGGATGGTGGGGTGGGTGCAGTTTTCTCTGTGGTGGGGTTGGGTGGACTGTCCCGGGCTCTGTGGGGCCGGAAGGCGCTGCTGCACTGGGCCCCGGTCTGGATGGGCCTGGGCCCCCTTTCCCTGGCGGGTCGCGGAGTGTGGGAGTGCCTACTGGGGTCAGCGGGGGAGCCACCACAACCACCCACACATGCAGGGCCTTGGAGTAGGGGTATGTCACCAGGGTGCAGAGGAGGCTACCCCCCCCCCCCTGTGTCCCCTTCTGGCTGCCTCTGCCTCAATTTTATCCCACAACTTAGACATTCACATTACTCACACTCTCATTACACATACATATAGGATCTTGGGGGTGGGCACAATCACGGAGTCCAAATTACCATCAGGGTGTACACCCCACCCCTGGCGTCGTTGCCCACCTCTCAATTTTAAATACACTTAGACATTGAGGGCTAGCAGGAGGGACCATGCGCTTACCTGCTGCTCTCTGGCAGGTAGCTCCAAGCCCTCCTGGGTTTTAATTGCACCTTAGAACACACATGCATCAACATTACAATGAGCGGGTGGAGGGAGGTTTGGAGTCTTCTCCCACCCCCATTCTCTGCGGCCTGCTGGAGCGGGAGGGCTGGGTGGAGTTGGCCGTCCGACTGCGGTCTGGAGTGTGGGGCTTCCCTGCTGCTACGGAGTCGGGGTGGTCTGCCTCTCCCCACCGCAGGGAAAAGGGTAACACCACCTGGGTCTGGGTGCAGTTCCCCCTTCCAGGGGCAAGGGTACCTAGACCCGGTTTGTAGAGTACGCTTGGGGAGTGTGATCGTGTGTACAGCGTCTCTTTATGTCTGTCTCCACGTTGGTTGAGTGTGGAGTAAGTGCATATGAGAGCATGAGGGTGGGAATGGATGTTTGTGTCTGTGTGTGCCTGTATGTCTGTGTCTATATGTCAGGCTGGGTATCAGACGCCACCTCTCTGGGGACATCTCAGGCCCTCCAAGGTTTGGAGGCCTATCTCCACCCACCACCACTTCCCCTGCCGGTGGCGGACTCCCTCAGGTGTCGGTGCGTTGGTGGTTCTTTGTGTCTGGGGGTGGGCGTCCAGGTACACACCGGCTCACTCCTTGGGGGCCACTTATCGGGGCCTGGAGCCTGGGGCTCGCTCGGGCCCCTTCGGGGGTGGGGTGCCCCCGGCCTCTCGGCCTGGGGCTCGGTCACTCAGGGGCTCGGTCACTCAGGCACAGCTGGCGGCCGGCGGAGCTCATGGGCGCGTCACTGCAACTCCCCCTGGCTTCTGCTCCGCGGCTGCTGAGTGAGCCCTCATCTGGGACTCTCCTCAGCTCTTACTGGAACAGTGGCGCGGCTGCCCCTCTGTTGGTCTTCCTTGGTCTCTTGTGTTCTGAGGGCCTCTGGATGTCTGGAGTTTTGATCTCCTCCATACCTGCTTCACACCCTGGAGGACGGGGCTGTGGCCCCCCCACACTCCCTAGCAGATCGTTACATGGAGAAACCTTTGGAATACAAGCGCGCTGATCCACACAGGTATGCACACGGGTGTTCACTGCTCGCAGACCCAAATTACACCTTTCTTGGCTGCTACTTCGAAGCACATCTGTCCTGCGTGCTGCACAACAACATTGAATATTTAGTATTTACTGCTGTTTACACTTAGCTAGATTAATGCGATGGTGTTGTGTTTAGTATGTTGCTTTGTTTTTTTTTTTGTCTTTTTTTGCTTGTTTTCTATTCTTCTCTCAACAGGTGATCCAGGAGATTTTTTTTTCTCCCCCCCTTTCTCACTGTCCCTCTCCCCTTCTGTTTTTCCTTTCTTTCCTCTTTCTTTCTCCCTTTCCTATCCCTCACTCATGTCTGTCCCGTCTGTAACATCTGAAAATAAAATATAATAAATAATAAAAACAAAGATCGACCAAATGGACCAATACGGCAATGCCACGTTGATCCATTTGGCAAAGTAAATCCATTGGGTATGGGACAGGGGGAAAAAAAAAAAAAAGTAAAAGAAAAGCAGGTGCTGTATCTACGAATAAACACATGTAAAGTTACAGAAAATGTTCTGCAACATTTTGTATTGTAAATTACCCAGACAGTCTACATAAATTGAACAATGAAATTACCCCCTTTGAGAAACAGCTTTGGCGGCCGTGGAAAGGAAAAACTCCCTCTTAACAGGAAGAAACCTCCATCAGAACCAGGCTCGGGGCAGGGCAGCCACCTGCAAGCAGATGGGGATGATGGGAGCAAACACATGGCAAAAAACATGTTGTGGAAGAGAGCCAGATAGAAATAAAAACTACTGATTAAATGAAGAGGTTTGTAAGCGCATAGTGAATGAAAAAAGGTGAGTGAACAGGAAACACTCGGTGCATCATGGGAAGCCCCAACAGTACTTTATTGTAGTGATATGGCACTATGAGCGCTTCAAGACAAGATTTGGCCTTATTATTTAAAACCTCATTATTTAAGACCTTGTATGTGAGGGGAAGGGTGCTGGCTTGCAGCTGTGATGGCCGAGTGGTTAAGGCGTTGGACTCGAAATCCAATGGGGATTCCCTGCGCAGGTTCAAATCCTGCTCACAGCGTCGTTCTCAACTTCACAGCTGTCATATTACTCTCACAAACCAGTCAGCCTAACCTAAAGCATCTACTAATCAGGTAGTGGATTGATTCCTGGCTCCAGTATGGATGCCTTGGGCAAGATACTGACACCCATTGGAATATGAACAGGTGTGACTGTTAGATAAAAGCTCTTAAGCATAGAAAAATGTTAATATATACATGATGTTTTGAATCCTCTGGGAGAGTAGAAAAATGCTATATAATAATTCCTCCCAACATTTAAATTAAACAGGGTGCCAATGAAGAGATGCCAGAAAGACTTCTAATTTCTTTGGTGTGGTATGAATAACAGGAGAGGTCTTTAATAGTAGGAAAAGCTGTAAAATTTATCAAAATACAGTTAAAAGTAAAAAAATCTGTACCTTCACAATTTCCAAAGACACCCAGCGGGGCAGATTGGACTTTTTGCTGGGCCGATTCTAGCCCCTGGGCTTTATGTTTGACACCCCTGTTGTCAAACAACAGGGCTTGCAGCCTATGAAGTTGGCATGGCTTATAAAATCAAAACATCTACATTATAGCAAATACAGCAAACTGAAGAAACTAAGATCGTGCTATAAGGCTTGCTTTTTGAGTAACGTTGTACAAATTTATTTGTACTCTAAATATAAAGCAACTGGCACTAGGTAGTCCAAAGATTATTGCTGCATCCTTCTGCTAACACCTCTATAAATTAATTTATTAAAACAATAGCTCTTGTTTACTTAATCAGTAGAAAAAAACAGCATAAATCAAGGTGAAAAAAGCGGTTCCTGATACAATCACTTCAATGGGTCGCTACATAAAGATAAAATAAGCACTAAGATGGATGTTGAGTTTCAGGAGGTAGGAAGTAGACAAAGATAGACATGTAGAGTGATGGGAATGATAGTGAATACAATTTCCTGCTTTATCTTTAGCCTGAAGAACAAAAAAATGACGCATGATAATCACATTAGCATCCAGGCTCTTTGCAGTCAGTCATCCGGTGCTCCTACAGGGCAGGGGGAAGCTAGCGGTAACCTGCTGACCTGGCATGTACACATGTTGAGGTTATTTTAGAAGTCCAGGAAAAGGATGAGTGACCAACACCCAGATGCAGTGTTTCACTGAAGTGCAGCTGTGAACCCATTTCCAATCATCAGCTAAGAACAGAAGCAACACCTCAGACAAAAAGTTTGGGAGGGCAGTATATTACAAATAAGAAGGATTTAAAATATAATTACTGTATTTTTCCCCTTAAAGCAGTTATTTTTGGTGCTCTGTCATGGAAAAATACCGAGGTAATAAACTATATGTGAACCTACAATGCTCAGTAGCGGGGAAAACTTCCATGTTTAACCTTTTGAATATATCTATATCTCTACCCATGTAAAAGACAAGAGTGTATAGAGCTAATTAACTAACTCATTTTTTCTTTTTTGCAGCTCAACTTACGACAATGTCTAGAAGAATAATGTCTTCATTTTCCATCCTGCCAGCATGTCTCTGACTGGAAGTGATTAAATGTAGAGTTTATCTGAAGAAGCAGTGACCTGCTGCATTTGGAATCCAGTGAAACAGAACAATTGCTATAAAGCCTAAAAAAGTGGTATGATGTGCTGCATCTAAAATTATGACACAAATTATTTATGGAACAGTAAACAACCTACTTCCTCATAATGTCATCCTTTTGTTGTCCAAAAGAGATGGTGGATACAATTTAAGGGGGGAATTAAATTTACCACACTCAAAAGTTAAATGAAGCCAAGGAACAGGCTCAGTGAGGAAACTGAGTGTTCTGACATATGTGTGTGTATGGACATGTATGTGTATGTATATGTGTGTGCATACTTTTGTATGTGATTATATATTTGTTTATCTCTTGGCATGTTACTTGGAATTAAAGCCAAATAAATGTAACAAATTGAAAAGAAGGATTTGTGATAGGATAGGGCATAAACAAGGAAACAAATGTAATGATTAGTAGTTACTGAATTGTAGAAAGTTGGTGGGATTAAATAAGCACATGTTGCTTCCTACTCCTTTTTGAACTTATTAAATTTATTATTGTAATTATTGTTGTTGTTATTGTATTTTAACATGTTCAAAATGAAGCCATGCAAAAAATAGATTGCAGGCTCTGAATTAGATTTAACTCATAGCTACAAATGCCGGTTAGCATTGTCGCCTCACAGCAAGAAGGTGCTGCGTTTGAATCCATGGCCAGCTGGGGCTTTTCTGTGTGGAGGCTGCATGTTCTCTCCATGCCTGTGTGGGCTCTCTCTGGGCTTTCTGGCTCCCTCCCACAATCCATGCATGAGTTAACTGGCAATTCTAAATTGGCCGTAGGTGTGAATGATTGCCTGTCTCTATCTGTTAGCCCTGCTACAGGCTGTTCTGTACCCTGTCTTTCGTCCTATGACAGCTGGGATAGTCTTCAGCCCCCCTCCCGAGCCTGAATTGGTTAAGCAAGAGAAAATGGACAGAAGGATTACAGCTACAGTTGTGCATCGCTAGTACTCGCCCTCCTTCATTCTTTGATCCACGTGAGGTCAACAAACACACTGTTGTTTTCATCTGGGCTGTGTTTGCTGTGTTTGTCACTGGATATGCTGCCTCGTTACAAGCCACTCTGCTATGTGTATCCCACTGGGAGCACTGGGGGAGTTATTTGACTGTAGGCCTCTCTTGTTACAAAACACGCACTGCAGCTGAACAACCTTGCTGATTCTAAATGTCACAGAAACTGCAGGAGATGCTGACTCTCTCACATGCTGCATGTTCTTCAAGTTTTTAATCACAGCTCGTCGGCTTTGTAAACAAAGTCTTGAACATGGGTGATCTGCACAGCAGCACAAACTTTTAATGAAAAGAAGGTGGACTCCTAAGAGGTTAAAGTTGGACAATAACAGCGTTATTAAAGAGCCACAACACATTTTAAAACCTCATATAAAATAGGATTATATAGCGGCATCTCAATGCATTTGACCATGTAGACGTAGTCAAGGCAACCTGCTGATGTCCAAACTGAGCATGAGAATGAGAAACAAAGGTGATTTAAGTGACTTTGAATGTGGCATGGTGTATGGTGTAAACACACCATTTCAGAAACTGCTGGTCTACTAGGATTTTCCCACACAACCATCTCTATGGTTTACACGGAATAGCCTGGAAAAAAATAGAAATTATCCAGTGAGCCGCAGTTCTAATGGGTAAAAATGCCTCATCGATGCCAGAGGTCAAATGTGAATGGTCAACTGCTTGGAGCCGATCACGTCCATCCCTTCAGGACCACAGTTTACCCATCTTCTGCTGGCTGCTTCCAGTATGATAAGTACTCAGATGTCCTCCACTGTCACCAAATCACAGTCCATTAGGGCAAGTTTGGGATGCTGAAAAAGAAGGCACAGTTTTCATCCTATCATAGTTTAAGTTCAGTTGCTCCCCAGGCATCCTTTATTTTATTTCATTTTTTTAAACACCGTCCTGCTTGCTGGCACAGCAAAATGCGTTGCTGTGCCAAACACATTGGTTTTCCCAATAGGAGCACTATACACTCTCTGTGGGCTCCTCTTGTTAATCTTTTCTATTTTATTTATTTACGGCCAGTGGGGAGTGGCAGGAATGGGAATCCCCCCACCCTAGCCTCAGGCATCCTTAATGACAGCTGGTGAGACTCGATTCACTTGTTTTGTGAGGTAGCTGACAGCCCAGCAACTAACATACAGTATACTATCAATGATGCCAGTGATGGTAAAGCACAACTGACACTGCTGAAAACCTTTAATACAACTACAAACCGTCTATTTTCACTAGATAAATCATTTATGGAAAGAAGATATCAAATTTTTACCATATTTATTTACATCAAAGTAGCAGGAATGCAATTTTTTTTGGTGAAATTCTGAGTTCAAATGAATTATGTTTGTTTTGCTTAAGAAATACCAAAGTATTATTATTAACATCTTGAGACTATATCCCATTAAAATACAGCAACATTCATTTTCCTGTTGCTACCATGGACAATATGCTACATAAATACAGGCATCTGTTTATATTCTGCACATTTTTTAAACTGCATGTATAAATTAACTATTTTATTGCTGCTCTAAGTTTTGCATTTTAATATCTACGCATGTAAACGACAAGACTGTATAGTGCTAACACACCCAAGTGGGCAGGGCAACTGTACTTGCACAAGTACAAGAACAACTTGTCTCTGAAATGTAAACACGGAGTGACAGCAGCACCTTTGAATGAATACATCACACCCACTTTCATCCTCTAAAAGGATACATGCAGCAAGTTATAATGTCAGAGGGCAAGGGCAACAGTATGTAACATATAACACGTGGCTGTTTTAACTGAAGCATTTTAGGACACAAAAATTATATTTTTTTTATTAGTATTTCAGTTTGAGGACAGAAAATATGGTCTGTCCTCAAACACAGAAATATAGAAATACTGCATTAATGTTCTCAAAAATATTTTAGATCCAACATAAACTAAATCCTTCAGGTTTCCCATTTTTTGAGTGCAGCACAGCCTAAAAACCACAACTCTGCCCTCTACAGGCAAAGTTCAGCATTGCTGTGGATAAATCCGTCCAATAACTTTAACATTTCTTTCATGTTTCCTACTGATGTTTTCTAACCTTCCTTCTGGTATGTTTGAGATGACTTTCTCTGTGTAAAAGTCCCAGCTTCCCTTGTGTTAAAGTGTCACTGGCACTGTAATTGCTGGTAAGAATAAAAGCACAATGAAGTGACATCATACTGAACTTTGGCTTTTTATTAATTTAACACAGTTAGTTTGCCCCATTCTTTTCTCACATTGACTTTAAATGTCTTAAATGTTTTTGGTTTATACAGTAAAGCACAGCACCAATCGTGCTGATCTGTTATGAAGCATAACATGTGGACGGGTCTGCTTACTTTCTCTAAGAGTCAAAACTACACATTAAGTTTTTAATGCACTGTATCTGGGATACAACTGGGCCTTACGGCTTATCTGTTTACTGTTGCTTTTAATCCGCTATCAACCAGTGCTGCCTTACTTTAAACGGTCTTTTTTTATCATATATCATATATGCTATATGATAAACCCTTGAAATTTAATTAGCCTGTGTTTTTACAGTTTGTCTTGATCCCTTTCTGAAAGGTGGTATTATGTCAGATAATAATTGGTGTTTTCCTGTTTGTATTTTTCTCACGTACAGTCAGCATGACAGTCTTTCTGTGCAGTGGATGTACAGCGTCTTCACATGTGAAATATGTTGGGTCCTGTGTAATTCACCATCATCTCCACTGGAGGGAAGCAAATATGCATTAATAAGACTGCCATGAGGACCAGTCACAAGTTACACCAAGCAAAGGTATGTTTCTCTGCCCTGGACTGGACTTGTGGATTGTGATAGATTCCTGTAACCTCAAGAAATAAAACAGGATGAAAACCTTTGAAAAATATATAAAGGCTTCACGTACTGTAATAAATCTGTTTTGTTTTTTGTTGATACTTAACTCTGGTTTTCATTCTTAATTATCCAAAAAGCTGTGGCAATCTGCAAACTCCATAATATGTCATAGTTCCCGCTGCTACAGTAGATTTGAGATTTGCTATGATTTTCTGCACACCAAGTAGACCTGAAGATACTGAATCCATCGGAGTGAGAGTGTGAATGTTAGACAAAGTGCTTAGGCACATATAAAAGTGCTGCATGAAACATGCGTGTGGCTGGGTGAATGACACTTGTAGTAAAAAGTACTTTGAGTGCTCAGTTTGACTAGAAAGGCACTATATAAATGGCAGACCATTAACCATTAGTTACTATATTATTTACTATACTATTATTTCCTCTATGCAAGCTTTCGTTTTACAAACACTACCAGGATCATTAGACATAGTAAACCATGGTAAATGTACTTTTTCACAAAAAATATATCAAACTTCAGGCATGTTTTACAAGTCATTAAACATACATATCAGTTTATGGTGATTGAACAAAGTGATTTTATGGCTAAAAGTAGACTTACAGGAGTGTCACAGTTACTTAAGCCCTTGGTACAGGGTGGATGTATGCAAGTGTGTGTGCATGGCTCACATTATGGGCCATTTACTGCTGAAAATACGTTAACACAACAGTCTTTTCTATGCTGGTGAAGCACACAAGACAGTAGTGTATATGCAGATCTGGGCATAATGGTCATCGACATACTGGAGGAAGTGTAATACGGTGATAATAAACCTCCTCTCTCCAATTCTTCCGAAATAATCCCACCATTCAGGCAGTACCAAGCAGCAGCCTCCTCCTGCTGTCCCATGGAAGGGAAGGAGGACCAGTGCCAGACTTGTACCTAGTCTGCAATCCTTCAATGGGCTTTTGTGGATGCTGCCATCCTCCTCCCCCAGCCAACCCCCGGCAGCCCATTCAGGAGTGTCACATGGCACTCCCACTCTGCTCCTATCTCACAATGCGGCCCTGTCATTGGCACCTCATTGACATGCGCTCATGGTGATGTGCATCGGGGAATGGTCGTGCTCTTCCACTAGTTTCAAAGGAAATGAAGTGCCGGGCTGGGTGGCCAAAGTGTGGCTTCCTGGATACGGTGTTCATATTTCTTGGAAGGAAGTGCTGAAATGTGTGTCAGGAGCTGGCAACGAGTTTCAGCAGAAGTAACATGCCAACCTCCCACAACCTTTAACTCCGTTACTACTGTGAATGAATGGCAAATTGCAATGACGATAACGATAGTCTTGTTAATACCATAAGAGTGTAGAATGAGTTACAGTTAAAGTTTTCAAAGTAACAAATTTTCTTTTGCTGTGTTTAAATTTCATTTTTCTGCCAATGACAGCATTTTGTCACCTGTGGGTGGATAAATAATTCTTAGCCTGCAAATACATATACTTTTATATGTAAAAAACAAACAAACAAACCTTAAATTTGACATATTTTGTTTAGTTTTATGTGCTCAAGGTTAATAATCAAATCTGGTATTTGCCATAAAATGAAAAAAAAAAAATCAATTTGAACAAACAGAACAGAGATATGTAGATAAAACTCATAAACTGACTTCATAAACCAGGGTAAGAGGAACAAGATAAAAACTGAACATCTGCAATATGCTAAATATAGAAGGAAACACAAACATAGACTAACTGCTAAAAAGAATCTTTTAAAAAGTAGTTTTCAAAGATGATCTTATCTGAGGACCTCAGGCCGAACATTGGCTGATAAGAAAGGATGAGACTTGCTATAAAAATAAATGAACAAAGAAAGAAGAGCCCTTGCAACAAGTTTTGCTTGTCAGTGCTTTAGCAGCAAAGGAAATCAAGAGGTTAGTAATCTGATGAAGCATGAATCACCTACCAAAATGTCTCTAAAGCTCTGTCATGTATTATTATCATTTTAGATTTCATTAAAATAAAACTGATTTCAGAGAAAATCCCCACTTGCCTTTCTGTGCGGTAAAAATGAACCTAAAATTAGGCACTGATCTCCAAATTAGGTGATTTTAAGATATTACTGCCAGTTACGGCTCTGCTTCTCTGCCCTCACTAAAAAAATAGGACAAGAACCACATTTATTTTTAAATCTGAGAAAAACCCGAGCATGCAGTTCACTACTGCAGACATGAATAAACAATGTCTGCTTACAACCACCCTTAAAACAAGGGTTCACTTTAGAACCTGTGCTGGTTCTTAACAGCAAAAAAATTATTCTGTCTTTTTGATTTGCTTCTTAAAATAATGAATCCTATGTAAATGTTTTAGGCTAGCAATGGTGAAAAATATTTAGGATGTATATATTATATTGAACTACTAACATTTCACCTTCTAATAAAGTATAATGTTGGATGGTTTGATGACTAATAATAGTTGTTTCTTTTAGATATTTAGAGATAGATTACAAACAATTGTAGGTTTGAATAACATTAAATAATACTGAAGGGTGTCTGCTTCTTTAACATGGTAACAGTTGAGTCACTATAGTTAAACATGTTAGTAGCATGTAAATTAATGGATTTTCACTCAGTAACTTTGTATGCTTTTAATGAAATATGTTAAGTATATACGCTATGACTCATACCCTCATCTGTAGTGATGAGCATTTATTTAGCTCTCACTTTAAGGTACTTAAATACTTCAAAAATCTGTGAGCCAGCTGTGCTCAGTAAATAAAATGCAGGCTAGTAAGCTTCAGTTTCATCCCTGTAAGAGTAAAACGCTGAAAGAACTAATCGACGATCAGATTATAAAGACTGATCATATGAGGCCATGTGGACATTTTTACTTTAAATTCTTTTAAGTCTAACCCTACCTTGAGGATCTGAGCACAACCTCCACAACCAAATCAAAGTAAAACACACATAATAATATCACCTGTGGGCACTAAAACAGCAAAAGGAAATAAATATGTTGTAGCTAAAAGCAAATGTGCACTATAATACGGTTCATTAGTTATTTAAAATTCAGGCTAACATGTAAAGAGATATATAATTCATGTAAGGTCTTTCCAATGTTTTGTGACCTAGTAAGCTTTGAAAGTTGTTACATGCAGTATATAATGAACTACAATGCATATAATACTCAGTATAAAATAAACCAAAGCCAATAAATAATAATTTAAAATAAGTGTAGGTTTACTTTTTTGTCATTATGGTTACAGAATGTACAGAAATGGAGATATTATTGCTTGACCGGAGCTAAAACAATTTTGTAATATGTATTTGAAGTTTACTCAACCATTACAAGTTTTGTTACAAAACTCAAAGTGTTGTTATTACAACTGAATTTAGTAATTCACCAAGAACACCGAGAGAACCAAGAAAAACTGTATTAAAGTTTTCAAGTAATTGTTTGCTCTTTGGGAATAGAAATACTTTAAAACATTAAAACAGAACTTAGTTGGAGACGATATTCTGTTTTTACAAGAAAATATTTAGAAAACATAAAACCTAGTTAATTCAGAAGATATTTATGTCGATAAATCAGGAAATGACTGCACTTCTATGAAACCTATGAACATTTAGAGAACTAGCATCGGTTCTGACTCCAACCATTATTTGTGAGTGCAGCTTTGCAATCAGCTACGTGACCATCATGTGCAGCATCTCCCCTCCCTCCATCCCTAGCATCACTCCCCTCGTACAGGCTGTCCTCAAAACCTCCAGTGGCGTTGCCCGTCTCGGTCTGTGCACACTGATCCGACTAGCAGGAGGAGGTGGGATCTATATGCTAGTTGTGGTAGTGGGCTAACAAACGACTACGTGCGAACCGTGCAGACTGCCAAGCTCGGTTACCACTCCCATAAGCGCTCTTTTTCTCTGGAAAAAAACTAAGACCGCCCGCCTCTGAGACAGTTATTCGCCACTGCAAGCTGCTCTCTTACTCATCGCTGATTTTGAATCAAATGAATCAAGAATCGTGATAACCACAACAGCCAGGAGTCGTGAACACCGCAGGCCGGGGGGGTTGTGTGATGAGATCGTCGCCCTACAGCGGGGATTTGGTAACGCAGAGATAAGACGGCTCTTTGCTGCCAGGACGAGTTTCGGTTTGGATCGACTTGTCGCCTTTTCTTTAAAGCCTATTAGAAGAAGCACGTTGTAGAAAAGCACGGCTACTACTGGGGCTGCTGGGGGGATCGCTGGTGAGTTGATAGTACTTTCTTTTTATTTTAATTAACCTGTTATCTGTAGCTGCTAGCTTACTGTCAACTGTTAACATCCAATGAGCCCAACTTGGTAAAAAGCACTGATGCTCCCAATTTAAGTTCAAAACCAGCCAAAACTAACAGTATTGCACTAAATTACTCTTCAAGTTATTATAAAACAACTTAAAATGTTTCAGGGAAATGACTGAATGTTCATGAATTTGTGTAAGTGAACTTAAATGGTTTTTCAGTAGTAAAAGAAAGGGGGTGGAGGGGGGCTGCTCACGTTAAGTAATGCTATGTCATTTGAAGCTAAGGTTAGCCTGACGGCTACTAGCTTGGGAGCCCACGCCCAACTGGTCTCCTGTTCTTTAATGAGCAACAACCATATCATGAATGGCTCAGTTACACCACAGAGATCCCAGCCTCGTGTGGATAACAATACATAAAACATTATCTGTCTATCTGAGCTCAACGGCTGACCCAAAGTAAAGTAGCTCAGAGATGTCCTCCTATCTCTATGAAATTCCCACTTTGTGCTTATCGCAGTGGTCTCCCTCTCCCCTCACCCACCGCAGGTTAATCGTAAACCCACTTCTTCGCTGTATCGTGGATAGTAATAACCCTCGCGTGGTAGCCAGTGTTTCCGGCAACACTGATAACACGGTGTGAAAAAGCATCCGACACGTTAATCAGTGCAAGTGGGTGTAGCTTGTAGTAGTTTATGAGGCTGTTTAGATGGCATGTTCATTTAGTTTGCGTTTTCATGAATCATCGTGGTGTGATCAAAAATGAGGCCCAAGCCCACCTTTATTGGGAGAGATCATGCTCGCTTTGCACCGACTTCTCACAGCAGCACAGTTATTGGCCCTGTAACAGGGGCGTGACCAGATGCCCCTCATTATGTGGGACTGCACAGCATTTTATTGCCTTGTCACCTTTGTTCCACATGTTGAGACAGTGTCCTAAATTTTTCCTGGCTCTGCAGTACTTGCAGTTTTCTAAAGTCTGGCTTTTAATGCATGCGAAGAAAGCAGGGAAGGCTTTTTACTATGTTCAAGTAGAGGTTAGCCTGTCTGAGCCTATCTGTGCCCATCAGGGAAAGAATTCACCAGAAATGAATGTAACAGAAACTACTTCAAAGAAAATGAAACGACAGTGGGAAATACAGTTTTTCTTCAATTTCACACAGAGGAAAATGTGGCCTGAAGTGACACATAAATGATCAAAATCATCAGATATGGCTTTAAAAAAAGCACAACGATTGATGGGTGCATCCCTGCTGAGCTCCAGTGATGATCAGCAGACAGAAAAGCAGCTGAAAATACAGACAATGCACATAATATAAAGAGTATGAGACAATAAGAGCAAACTTCAACTCCCCCTTTTAGGCTTATTGTTTTTACTCATCAAGAGAGTTGGATAAGTAGCTTTCAGATGTAATTTATTTTGCCTTTAGGTGCATATCTGGCATCCTGCAGAGTATATGTATTTTTATTTTTAAGTTCAGTATGAAAATATCAGTCTACCTGGCAGCACGGCCCCACACAAACACAAATTTTTTTGGTATCTGGTCACCCACATATGACTCTACATTTTGATTATAACTGAGGAAAAATAGTGTGAATTTCCAAGACGTTAAGGCAATGATTTGTTTATCTACATATTCCAAAAAGATTAATGAGCAATATATTATACTTTATTTTAATATTAAACAATATTTTTAACTTTTTTCTGCTATTACAGTGTGTTTAACATGGGTTACGTAAATGGTTCAGCATCTCATAGGTGATTGTGGCCAAAAAAAAAGTGTTATGCTGTCTTTGTGCTGAACTCGTTTGTGAACTCTAGATGCAATGTTGCAGTATTGCACTGACTCTTGCAAACCTGACTTGCAGCTGTGGTCTCAGCTGTGAAGTAGACAATTCGAGACAATGTAAAGTGTAATCACACATTCAACGCTGTAATCACCCACTCATTCTAGGAAAAGAAAACATGCAGTCGCAGCATTGAACAGTTTATATTTCAACTGTTCCCTGACGTTCAGGGGTCTAAGAATAGAGTCCTTGTGCACGCTGTATGAACTGTTGCTTTGTGACTTTGGGCTATGAAGTAATTAAATGGCTTGTTCCAAAAGTTTAGACGTTATCCACCAGTACTAATGACAGGTTGGTGCATGTGACTGAATGATACGTACAAAACTGAGTAAAAATGGCTTGGCAGTCCCCCCCCCCCCCCCCCCCCCAATTTTTTCTTTCCTCTACAAGTAAGGCAAGCAGGGATATTTAATTTGTACAATGTAATAATTGGGTTACGTATGTATAATGCCTATATCTAGCGTATTGATAAAGATAGTAGCATTAGCAATCACTCAGTCTTCAAGTGGATTGGTTGTACATTAACACTAACCTGCTCATAAATGTGAAATCCATTTAATAAAGCTTATTTTAACAGCCTTCAAGCATTCGAAGTAGCATGTTTGATTCTGTGCAGTTTCAGCCATCAAAAAGAAAAGAAAACATTGTAACAAAAGTTTACTACCAAAAAATGTAAGTGAATATTCAGTGAGAGCAGGCAGCGAACAGTCCATGATGGTAATAGCTTGTAAGTCTATGAAAAATAGTGTTAGTTAGAGGAAATGAATTGATGGTGCAACCGATTACACAGAAATTTTCCATGAGGGAAGGAGTGAAGTCCATGCCTGTTTACTTAAAAAGTGGGCTGTTTCTTTTCCTCAAGGGCACCTGGTGATGCAACACTGGATGTCTGTAACAGTAAGGGGTTGGGCTTCCTCTTACTTCACTGTCTGACAGAGCATCAATAATGGCCGTTCTGCTTTTTTAATGCCTTCTTTGAAGACTTGTTAGATACTCAGAAAAACTAGGCAAAGCTGTGTCACAGATACAAAAACATCCACCTGTGATCTCTTAGTTACGCTGCAATAGGTCTAGGCTGCTGGAGGATTCCCATGATGCCTTTAGTACTTCTTCTTCAGTCACCTTTTTCACCTACTATGTGTCTACACACATCTGCATTTAATTGTTTGTTAATATTAATCTCTGCCTTTCTTCCATGCCTTTGTCCTGTCTTCATCCGCTCATCCTCGACCGGTAGCGGCAGATGGCGCCTCTTCCTGAGCCTGGTTTTGCTCGAGGTTTCTTCCTGTTAAAGGGGAGTTTTTCCATCCCACTTTCACCAAAGCACTTGCTTGTAGGGAGTCATATGATTGTTGGGGTTTTCTTTGTATTTTTGTAGAGTCTCTACCTCAAAATACAAAGCACTTTGAAGCAACTGTTGGGGTGACATGGTGCTATACAAATAGAATTGAATTGAATTGAAGCAAGTAGTTATACTCCAGTCAACTTGCTAAATGCTTCCTTACAGTGTGTTAATGCTTCTTGTGTAATTGTCCTGGAAATGAGCATTGTCATATTAAGCTGGGAAGGCCCCCCCCCCCCCCCCCACACACACATACACACACACACACATCCCACAAGTGCTCTAATGCTTAAGGGAAAGGTTAAATAGACTAGTGACTTAACAAATTCATGGTGTATGCTTAAAGCCTGTCCAACATGTTCCAAATATTCTCTGATCTGGAAATACAAGCTTGATGGCTGCAGCACTTGAGATGTAATTGATCCACAAATCCTTGTGTACGCTCCTGTGCTCATATGTATCTGTATCACAATAAGCCTTCACAAATGATAACCAATTTAATTATAGTAAATAAACCAAAATATAGGGTTTCTATTAGTGAGTATATGGTGAAGACAGATACTTATGATCCCCTTTGAAAATCATCTAAAGCTTAGATTTCACCCACTGATCATTCACTTGTGGCTCTTGGCCTCAACTAAGTACTTAAGTGCTAAGTACTAAATTCACTTATGTATGGACTCACTGATACTAACTATGGGTTAACTGACTAGTTTTACAGCTTGTTTTCTTTACAAAAGTTGCACTTGACATAGGCTGGTTGTTGATTCCCTGTGGGTCAATAGCAGATAACGCTAAGAATTGATATGACTTCAGCTTGTTTTCATGTTTCTACTTGACTTACTCACCCTCACATGACTACAGGTTATTTATACTAGCTGTGACCCTGCACTTTGCACATCCAAGGGTCCCATTTCCCTAAAGTAGGTAGTTGTAAAAGGACGCTGCTTGCTACAATTTAACCACGAGCCTGTTCAGCGATCATGCTGCTTTTTAGAAGGCAAATAAACAGCCGAGAAGTTGCAAATAAAATGAAGAGCAGAAAAGAAAGTAAAACTTTGACAGTCAAATGGAAACTGGTTAATGAGGTGGCAGGGAGTGCTGAAAGGAGGGTGAAAAAAGAAACTGCAGAGAAGCACAGGGGCAAGAGTGCTATGAGGCAGCTGTGTGTGTCAGTTTTCTCGTATTTGTGTCGTCTTGTGTTACTGTGAAAGTCCACTGAGGAACGATGATGAGCTCATGGAGACGGAGACAGACAAAAATGGTTAAAAAGGAAGAGAAATCAATCAAATGTTCAAGTATGGCTTGAATATAGCCTCAAAAAACATACTCTAAAAGTTAGCATGAAGTAGGCAGCAGATTTTCTCATTTAGAAGCAACACTATCGAGACTAAACCGAGTGAAAAATAACAACTTATCACCGCACGCAAAACACCATAGAGAAAAAAACCATAAAGGTAAACTCTAATCTTTGCGATTACAGGAGTGAATTACAGCGTGGTAGACTAGTGAAAGTGAAAGAACGCTCAAAGAAACTTGTAAACAAGTGAGCCTTTGGGGTTTGAACATTAAGCCAAAGCACAAGTGCCAAAACATGCCAAGCTTCAAATGGCCATTTGTTGCTGGTGCCAAAAGGGAGTCAATCCCTATAGACTACAGACGCCCATGTACAGCCTGGTACACAAGTGGTTTTGCTCTCTGTAGGTTATTTCCCCGCTCATGACACCTCTACTATGAGCCTTTGTCTCACTTGTGGCTTGAAGTTATAGTTAAATTTGGTTTTCTTGTAACAAATTGTCAAGGCCTTTTAATTTTGCTGTTTATATTTCAGCACTGACAGCCGCTTGGTTCAGTTTAAGATGTGACAAACGATGAGGTGGGAGTGACCACTCTGATTCACTCGTGCTTTGACCCAGTGTTTCAGGAGCAAAGATTTCCAAGGCCACCTTGTACCTGACTGAGCCACTAGCTTTGACAAATATGCAGTAATTAATGCTGGCGGGATGGGAACAGGCTGTACTGACATCATAAAACTCTAATTAGCCTACTGCAAATACAGCCCTTCCGTATACTACACCAGTGGTTCTAAAGCTGTGGTGTGGAGGCAAGGCAGGTAGAGTACAGACAAGCAGGGAAAAAATATGAATATGAAAGTCGAGTGAATACGAGGTTGTTGATGCTGGAGACTTTTTTTCTTTTTGGTTAATGATGGTTAAAAGTTGTGGTTTGTAAACGTTTTGGCTTTTGAACTGGGACATGCCAGAAAATCCTCAAAATCCTGTACTACTGCATTCATGTTTCATCTATTATTATTAAGTAATCACACCAGTCCCCAGTGTCTCTTTAATGACTTCCTTTTATAAAACTGTTCCTGGCTTTCTGTCTCTGTTGCAGGGAGATAAAATTAATAAAGAGTGATTTATTTTGAGGAGTCTACAAATGACTGGTTACCTATTGTAAAAACGCCCTCCTCACTGATTCACATGTGTTGAGTCGGTAAATATGCACAAGTAGATTAAAAAGTAAGGCTAACACCGTATCGAACAGCCGATCAGCAAATGAGGGGCGGCGTCTTTGCTAGTGACAAAGTATACTCAACATTTCCGGCACTAGAAAAGGAGCCTTACAGTTAACACTTTCTAGGGAAACTTAATGATGACGAAGACTGCTTGTTATATGTGTGGATTTCATGCATGTTTCTGAATGTATAAGTGCGCATGCAGTTCTGTTAGGTGTCATCAGTTGCTATGAGCTCGCCCCCGTTGACAACCCTGTCTCCCACGTCTCCATAACTAGATTTACAGCTACAGTGACCTACTTATTGTAGAACCTGGTCCAACTTTGGAAAAGCAAGCGTTTGTGGGCACTGCTAGCCAAAAGTAAATAGTGAGATGCACAACCATGTCTTTATCTGCTGCATGCAAAACATAATCCATCTTTTTCATTGAATTACTGTTTAAAAGCTTTCTTCTCTCACGCTGAGGCTTGTATCATACTCTTGTCTTAAGGCATAAGGATCAGCTGTGTTTAGATTCAGTTATCTGAACATTAAACTGCTGAAAATATGATATGTAAGTGAAGTGTCATGTGAGTGCAGACATTTCACTTTTCGCTGCCAGCACATTTTAAAGAGCCCCTTACTCTGCCTGTGAGGCCCTGGTGTTTGTTGCTGCCCTTTGGCATATTAAGTTTCAGATGTGCAAACCTCATGGCCGTTCATGGCTGCTAGTGGAAATTTCCACTTCTCTTCATACAGCATCTTGTGTATTATAATGCTGAGGGCTGATAATAAGAAACTGTACAACAGATTTAAAAGTTTAGGCGTTGTTTTAAAAGCAGTTTGGTGTTTATTTATATAGGTAACGTTTTTTTTTAATTTGTTAAGGTTTTAACTACTTCTTCCTCTTTGGAACCCAGTAGCAGTAAAACTCACCAGCTGCTGGACAAAAGAAAGTAGAAACATAGAGGGATCATGTGGTACTCGTTCAAAAAGGTTCAGCTTCTATTGATCAGAAGTTCAAGGCAGGATTGTGGGTGGTGGAGGCGGGGTGTGTCCTTTACGTTTAAGGTTTACAAACAGTGAGTTATATCATTAATAAGTTACACAATGCTCATCAGGAGGTGTGGTAATGAGCGAATGGAAAGGGAAGGTTCCTATCCTGGGTTGTTCATTGAAAACATTAGGTCTGTATCCAAGGGTGACCCTTTTTAACGTTCTTATAAGGACTTTATTCTGTAGTGGCTACATTGTCATCTGGTTTGTTTTAGTGGGTTTAACGTACGTGTAGATTTTTCTATCAGGCTGACCTATCAGACTCAAGTAGATGTGAATGTTTTACAGTGTGAAACAACTGCATAACATTGTTTTGCTTTCAGTCTGTTGCACAGATAAATCATGAGTCACTGGCTTACTGGAAAAGTTTCTTCATGGGCTGCAGTCAGTTAAAAAAAATCCCAAAAAAGTTATGAAATAGTTTAAAAGTTGAAACTGCCTGCCAGCAGAGATGAAAAAGTGCAGTCTGAGACATTGTCTTTGCTCCTCTCTTAGTTAGGAAGTTGATGTTATCCCCAGGAGAAGCACAGTGTTCCGACAAATGGGAAGCAACAGCTCTCCCATTATTTTTTCCGGCTTGTTTTTGTCTCGGGTCTAAGGAGAGCTGTTGCTTCAAATTAAACGGAGTTGAAAGTTTGTGATCAAATCAGAATCAGGCTCAGTTGTAGGTAGGAACAAAACAAACACAGACTACAAATGTACACAAATATCTGAAGTTTCATTGATTTTTTTTTTTTTTTTTCACGTGTCCTTATGATGACTTGCTTTTGTAGAAAATTGATTGGAGACTTCCCAGTAAGTTAGGCAACACATGTTTATCTTCATTATATAAAACTGTGGAAACAATCTGAGTTACGTTTTTCAGTTTTCTCTGGTTAGGGAAATGTTCTGCACGTGCTGGCTGGCTTTATCAGTGCTCGCTTTATAATTTTACTATGTTTGTATAACCATAACACAATGTAAAAAACAAACAAACCATGGACTCGATTGTAGTTACATTTATTGGGAGGTGCACACCAGGTTACGTAGAAGGTTGCGGCGTAGGGTTAGGTGGGGTTGCACTTATGGTGTAAGTTACGACGTAGATCTGACGCACAAGTTTAATTTGCGTGTAATTGTTCCTCTTGTCACGTATTACATGGTTGTTGTTTTTACAGTCTGCTGCTGACATTCGTGATGTTATGTGCCCTGTGTATTGTGTTTAAGTACATCCTGCTGACACAAAAACAACAAATTCTGCAGATACACCCCGATAATGTTGTTGTTTTGTTTGTTTTTTTAATCCCATGATTCGGCAGGCAAAATGTATCCTTTGTGTCCTTTAGTCATTGTGCTGCGGCACTGTACTTTGGGCATTGTGCAGTCAGTTACGCTAAAATAGTTGTGTATGTAACCGCTTGACGATAGCGATGCGTGATTCTGCTGCTTGTGACACGCGTCACAAGCTTACGTGTGTTCAGCATTAACGCAAAATACTGGACATTTCAGTGTTCAGTTGTGAACATTTTATGAGGAATTCCTTTGCTTGTCATGCCTCTTCCTGTGTGTATTCATCCCCAAGATGTGACATTAAACTGAAGAATTGTGGTTGGTCGTGTGGATCATGCAACTTCTTGAAATAAACTCTGTGCAAGAATATGCTGTTATCATTAGGAAACCCACATATAGGAGCTCAGTGTGGAGTAACTCTTTCTAGTCCCATCGCACATGAATCTGGACAATAAAATATCAGAGGTCAGACAAAAGGTGAACATCAAAAGTCATGTTTTCCTCATTTGTACTTTGCACGAATTCCTTTCTATTTTACTCTTGATGAAAATAGAATAATTACTTTTGCTTTGTTTTTCTTCAATCATGTCTCACAAAGCCATGCACAAGGAATGTGAAGATTTTCCCACTCATCTTCATTTCCAATGCATCTGCAGTGTGCATAGCCTTGTTGCTGGTTACGTAATAGGGTGAGGCCGTGTAAAAATGTCTGAGGGAGACAGGCAGGTGGTGAAAGAAAGGGAGGAATGAGGAGAGCAGATACATTTAATAAAAAAAGAATAATTTATATCACCCAGTTCACACTGGCTCCTTTTCTAATACTCTCCTGTGTTTGACAACGTGATGCCGCTCCCCCTCACGCGCGCACACACACACACACAAACAAAATTGGAGGTATGTATGTTGTTGACTGCAAGGGGGTTATATTTCAAGATCTTGATGTACCCACGACCCTGTCAGTCAGCGAATCTTGATACTGAAGGGATGCTGCACAGAGTGAAAGACACAGCCTCATGGTTTAGGGCAAAAGACTTCTTAAACCTATCTTTCAGTGTGATCGTATTAGCCGTGACCAGCATACCTAATAGACACATCCCAGTAACCAGATCCCTGACCTACGTGTCTCTCATATAGCAAGCAATAAAACCATATCTGTGCTGGATTTCAGAGAAACAGAGTTAAAGTTCAGCGCTTGGGTCACATGTCAGTTTATGTGCTTTTGTTTACTTTGCGATATTTAAGAACTGTGGAACTGTGGAAACTCATTATTGTATTTAAACTGTTCCCCATTGACAAAATGCCACTCTTTATGAATGACATTTAAAAACTTAATAATAAAAAATAATACTAGACATATAAAAATATATAATACGACTAAATACTAGTTTTCCAAACTGTAGTGTTTTAGTTTTATTCCAATTTTCCAGCGTCTGTTTTTCCAGATTGTGCTGAAGACCTCTGTCCTAATTATCTACTATGAGGAACAGGTTTGTCAGTGTGTCGCACTCAGATTTCTCCAGAGGTGTTTGCGCAGCATGTTTCTGTGGTTAGTTAAGCTCGGGTATGATGCTGCGGCTGTGTTGGTTGGACAATGTTGACCAATATTGGCCTGATATGTCAGACAGAAGCTTTTTTTTTTTCTTTGAACTTGAATGCAGATAAAGGAACTGTGTCTTACAGTAGTTACAGTAGTTTGCCAACTTTGGCTCCTTTGTTTACAAGAGTCTCACAAATAACAGAGCATGCGTCACAATGCGGTTTGGAGTTGAGCCGTGTCTCCAACCTTCCATCTCTACAGTTTGTAAGTCGGAATTGGCCCCAAAACTTCAGTTTCGGCTCAGCTCTTGTTAATACAGAGAAGCCAAAAAGAGTCGGAGAGCAGAGAGGGGCTCGAGTTTGGCAGGGAGCCTTTATGAACAGGGCGCAGATATGATCCAAACAGATGCACTCAGTGAAAAGGCTCTCAAGGACACAGCATGGCACTTTGTAAAGGCCTGTGTTACAGATAGATGCACACTTTTCTGCTCTTCAGCATGAAAGCACCAATAGGGTATGTATATGTGAGTTTCTTTATTCTATATTTAACAAAAATATAAGTGATGCAGTCTGGAGATAATTTCATTAACATGTAGTTGTGTAACTTGGTAGCTTGAACTACTCGAAGAAATTATTCTAACTGTGTGAACTGACGCAAGATTGCAACAGAGGACTAATCTTGTAAATGAAAGTGTGTGTTTTGTTTTCAAGTTTTGGAGGTGTTTCTGGAGGTGCTTCTCACATTGTGTCAAAGGTACGCAGCACAGAGGCATGTTTGTTATCGGATAACAAGAGCATAGTTGCCTGGACTTTGTTTGTGAAGAAGACAGTTGAGCTTGGGGCTTGAGTTTTGCACATGCGAGGCTACCAAGCTTCAGTTAGCTGGCAAAATTCTAAACTGAAATGTCTTTTTTGCTGCTCGTTCATGAATGATTAAACTCACGGGGCCACTGGGAGCCCTATGAGTTTAGGATATTTGAAATTGAATATAATAGACTTTCCCTGATGTTCATGTAATACTCTGATCTCTACATGCACCACAATGTTTTGCAGGCCAGCAGAGGAAACTGTTGTTAAAGTCACAAGAATTTCATTTCTATTCTGAGTCAGCAATTGTCTTTTCAAAGTGTCTTTGGAGGAAAAAACAAACAAAAAACTCAGTTAGCTTTTGAGTTCAATAGCCTCTCTTCTGAAGACAGCACGCTAGCTTCATTCCTTATCTAAGCTATGCTTATCTTAAACGCCGGATTCCATCCTCTGGGATGTGATACTTACACATACAATTTGGGCTCAGTTTCCTCTGAGATACTACTCAAGCTTGACCTGGCTGTTGTGCCTAATATTTGGGACATTTTTCCCGTTTCACCCCCCTTTAAACTGGTGACTCCATGTGCTCAGTTCACTCAGAGCTCTTTATATTTAAGGGATAAATCTCGGTCCTCGTAGCTTTTACAGTCTTTTTGTAATCTGACAGTTTCAAAGTCATGCTGAGCCACTGAAACATTTGTTAGGAGAACATCAGGTCCTTTACTTCTCCTGTATCATAAACCATGTGCCTTGCATTGCTCTTGTGTAAAGCTAGAAAGAGACGCTGTGCCAACCACGTTTATGTATGGATGACTTGCAGCTCTGGAGCAAGGCAGCTATCATGATTGCTAATACCAGCTGGAGTAATGTCATGTAGAAGCGCCTCGAAATAAAGCTAAGAAAGTGCCCACCATATGGAGGTGACTCTGTTATGTAATAGAAAGCTTTTTTTGGGGGAGGGGGGTGGACAGTTATACAGTGAGCAGGGGATTGTTAATGGCCTCAGTAAAACCTCCAAAACTTTCCACTCGGGAAGTGTACAGGAATGAAGCCTTTAGGGAAGAGGGAGGAGCACAAGACACGGGTCCAAAAGGAGCAAAAGTTATTCCGGTCCCCCCTCCTCATCTTCTGTGGGTAGGCTCAGACATGCCCAGTCTTGTCCTTTTTCATAAGTTGAGTAAGAGCACTTGGCCAGTTTATCCTTGTTAGTGTTCCTTGGATTTGATGGATTAAGTTTATCAGAAGTACAAACATGGAAGAAAATATTAAACAAAAGTTGCCTGCACATGTGTTTACACTCTTTTTAAATTATATAAATTACATAAATAAACAATTTTCTCTGTTCTCTTGCCTTGTTTTGGTAGAAACAAAGCTTTAGTGGTTCGATACCAAGAGGTCGTGAATGCTATAATGTCACAGTTGTGCTTTCTGAGTTGCCCTTTATTACTCGTTGCATCATTGCCCTGCTGTTTGTTTTCATTGCAGATTCTGAGGTTTAAGTTTACCTTCATGCAGGATGGTTTTAGTCTTTGGACAACAAGTCCCAGTTAACCCGTGTTTTATCATTACATTGTATTTTACATCACTTCATCAAGGTTAACTAATTGTAACACTTGTAGATATATGGTATTACAGTTAAGCAGCACTTCTAAAATGATGACATGCCCTCAGCTCCAGCTCCTTAGAGTCATTTAGTTTTCTTACTGGTACAAAGGGGTTTTCTTTCTGTGGACTGTGTTGGTGTCTGGAAGTACTTATGTCCATTTGTGTCTTTCCATCCAGGCTATCCATGAGCTCCGATTTCCCACACTACAGTTTCAGGATGCCAAATATAGGGTTCCAGAACCTTCCCCTTAACATCTACATTGTGGTGTTTGGGACAGCCATCTTTGTCTTCATCCTCAGCCTCCTCTTCTGCTGCTACTTAATAAGGTAAGAGTCATGCAGACTTTAGCTTGGGATCAGCGGAGGATTGGAATTTTTATAATGTGTCTGTGTGTGAGAGAGAAATGGTTGCTTTGCCATGCGGGTTTGTGGCATAAAGTGTCATACAGGCAACATTAGTGTGTGCATAAGATTAATCTGGTGCTAGTACCGCATGTGGTCTCTGAAAAGCTAGGATGGAAGATACAAACATTTATTAATCATTTAAAGAGACACATTGTTGTATTTTTTTTAATACATTCATTATTTATTGATTTTTGTGTTGGTATTTGTAAATCAGTTAACCTGAGAAGGCTCCCAGATTTGCCTATACAAATTCATTTACATGTGCAAATTAGGAAGCAAATTCCAATCATTACTCTCCCATTCCTGTAAATCAGCCCCAGCAGGCTTGGAATTTGCGCGCACATTTGTAATTCACACAGCTCTGTCCAGAAGAGGTTGTGTGAAGCTTGTTTTCGAAGACGATGGTGATTTAGAACACAGCGTACCACTTGACCACCAAACCATCAGCGCCAGTGCTCATCTGACACTTGAAAACTGTCATTATGCAACGGCACGATAGCTCTTTCTCTAGGTCTGTTTGCCTCACATTCATTCAGAATTCCCCTTGTACTGTTTCACTTTAGCTCTGTCCATATTTTTGCATAATGTGAGGAGATGTTGAGTACTGAAAATGGCTTAATGTTAATGAGTTCTTTATAACTAGTAATTCAGAAACATGGAAATGCTTGTGCATACGTGCGAGCTGGTTACATAACATGACCTTGTAGCCTTTAACAACATACTGTATGGCACTTGTCACTGCCGCTTTAGGCTGAGATTTTGTGGGGAAAGAAAAAAGCTCTTGTTTTCTTCCTTTTTTTGAGAAATGTGTGTTAATAAGCATTTGCTAATAGTTTTCTCACAAGTGGGGAAAAATGTTTCAACAGCACAGTTTGGAGAAAGTTTCTCTGATATACATATATAACAATTTGATATCTTAAAAAATATTTAAAAATGGCTGATATCCAAAGTGGTTTTTTGATACATTATGATGATCATGGCACTACATGTCAAAGAAACTAGTAATAACTTTTTTTATTCATTTATTTATTTGCTGCTTTATTGCCACTTAACCTAACCTAACCCTTTAGGATATGCATTAAACTTCCACTGGTGTTTAAACATGTTGCTTGTAACTAATCTTTTTTTTAAGCCCCTTTGTAAGCACAGCATCTTTAGTGTAATTATTTCCTTTAAAGGAAAATTCAGAGATTGCTACTTACCAGCTACATCTACACTAATACGTTTTCATTTTGATACGCTGCTTTTGACAAAAAACCATCCCTAAACAGATGAACACTCATCTGTTTAGTAACGTTACGAAAACCATCTCTGGACTTACTGAAATGGTTAAAAGCGTACATCGCATAACTGTTTGTGTTGACAGAAGTGGCGTGAACGTGTTGTGATTCATAATCCATGTTGAAGTGTCCAGTTAGCCAGGGCTGATGTCTTTTTGTTCTCTAGAGAAGGTCATGAGGTAGAGGACAGCAAATACTAACTGCTTCCAAATGCGTGTCTGGCTGTCCAGATGAGGCCAATTCTTACTATAGCATTTAGTACCAAAATTTAGATACTCGTTTGCAATCATCCTAATGGTGCGATCTTCACGGACACGCAGCCACAGCAACGCAACAGACTTGGCAAAGCAGCTGAGACACTGACAAGTATCCAACTGTTAACGTACATATTAACCAGGCCAGTGCACACAGTTAAATGTTACCACACAGCCACATGTCTTTTCCGTTAAGTTATCATTGAGTTAGCGGCTGTAGCTAGTTAATAGAAAGATAGCAGTAATGTTGGAGCATGGCAAGTCCCGCTTGTCTGTAATGTGAAGAGACAGCGTAATGTTCATTTAACAGAAGAACAAAACAGGATGTTTCTTTTGGGGAGTTTAAAACATCCCCAGCAAGGGCTGTGCGATATGACCAAAATCTCATATCCCGATATATAAGAATTTTATCGTCCAGATAACGATATAAATCACAAAAATGTAACATTTTCTGTAAATTCTGTGAATCTCGGGCAGCTCGACTTGCGCGTCCTTTACCCGGAGTCGAGTGTTTTAACCGATGCATGAAACGATACATTTTTAGACATAAGTTGTACCGGCCGCCGTTTTCTTTGTATTTATTACACGGCGTGCTGCGGGTTGCCTGTTCTAACGTTTGAGTCTAAGTTTTATTTTTTAGCACCTGCTGGCTCTTTTTTACTTCTCATCCGTAAATAATCTGCTCTTTCACGTGATTCAGTTTATTTTGAAAAGTCTCAACAGGATCTTGAGCTTTATTGTGAAAGGTTTATGTGGAACATAAACAAGCGGACACGCGATGGTTTTACCGTCGTTGTTGCTAACGACAACGCATAAAAACAGGCGCTTGTCCGTCCGTAGTGTGGTTATATACAGTGTTGGGAAGGTTACTTTTAAAATGTATTCCACTACAGATTACAGAATACATGCCCCAAAATGTATTTTGTAATGTATTCCGTTACGTTACTCAATGAGAGTAACGTATTCTGCATACTTAGGATTACTTTGGATATATTATCATGCTTTTTACAACTGCATGAATGTACTGTTGCTGTGTGATTTATTACTATTACTGAAGGTCCGTGGCTCCGAACCGTAGTAAAGGGACCTCTGGCTAATACGTTGGTTCCGTGTCGGGCTCGTAGCCGAAAAATAGAGACAGAGAGAGGCGTTGAAAGGCTGCTCCAACGGAACTTATTGTTTCGGAGGAAAACACGAACACGGTGTACAGTCGAGTCTTAATAGTTAACTTACAACTGGGCTCGTCAGGCACTCTTCTTGGCTGAAGTGGTTATTATTGTTTCTGCTCGGTGACAGCTCGTACTTTTCCACTCACATTTTTCTCCCTCCTCGCGCTCACAGACACATAACTGGTATGGCAGTCCATTCTCCCTGCAGCACGGACTACACTGCCATAAGGCTACATACATTAGGCCTATTAGCTTAGCACAACAACAACAACAACAAAAAAGCGCTCTCTCACCCAGGAAACACACAGTTGCAGAGAGACTGCGTCACCATGGCAACCGTAACGCTGCCGCCTGGAACAACAGAACATAGCTGTCAAACAAAACCCAAACAGTCCTGACCCGCGACAAAATGAAACAGGAAAATACCGCCGTGTAATCCATTTATTTCAACAAAGTAACTGTATTCTAAATACCACCTTTTTAAACGGTAACTGTAACAGAATACAGTTACTCATATTCTGTATTTTAAATACGTAATGGCGGTACATTTATTCCGTTACTCCCCAACACTGGTTATATAAAATATAAGAGAAAGAGAGAACTTTAAGAAATTAATATAGCCACTGCAGTGACCATCAAAACGATAAAAAAATATTGCCATAAACAGTTTATTTTGCGACACCACGAAACAAACGATAGCGTAAAATGAAACGATAGACGTTTTTATATCGTCATCCGATATATATCGTTATATCGAACAGCCCTATCCCACACACTAAGCTATTCTAGGAATGACCTAGCAGGGCCGTTAGCTAAAAGATCCTAATTAGCTGGACTTGACATTAAACTGTGTTTGATCTGCGGCGCTCCTAGTTTGAATAATAAAAAAGCACAAGCTAAGATGTGTCCAGCAGCATTTTCAGAACTTTGCTGTAGGAGTCAGGGCCATGTGGACACTAGCTATAAACATCCAGAAAGTTTTGCTTTTTAAAATGAAAACGTATTAGTGTGGACATGATTTCATTCCCTTGCTAGCTCCTTTTGTAAGCCGACTGGCCTAATCAAATTGTCCCGGCTGCTGTTGCAACACGGGTTTTATCCTAGCAGCAGCAGACTGAACACAAATAATGCCCAGCGTTTTTTATCTAAAACAGTGAGAAGCAGCAGTTGCTCAAAAATTTCTCCCCTCGCCGTCTTGTCATGTCCTGTCTTGCAGGGCAAATGGTAAGTAGATTAACTCCTCTTGTGTCCTTACAATTCCTCATCTAACTGTAAAGAGACACTTAATGACTTTGATGCAGTCCCATGATTCAGTACTAAAAGCTGACATTGCCAGGTTCACTCTCTAAATGCAAATGAGCGATTTTGGCTCCATAAAAAGACTTCTAAAGATGCAGTCTCCCAAAGGGTGAATCAGTTATGAGTATATGTATAAATTTTCTCATGGTGTCCGATAATTTAAAAAAAATGACACGATTGCTCCATATTTGGGAAATACTTTGTGGAGCTCTGTGGACACGGCTCACACCACCATGAAGGGGGAATCTTAAGGTTTCTGTGCAGTAAAGCATCACCGGCAGGGGCGAGAAAGGAGAGATGAAGTAACACGTTAGAGTTCACTCGCAAGATTCCAGCAGACATATACTCGCAGATACATTTTGACAGAAGGCAGACTCTCACAGAGAAACGCAACCACATCTCTCAGCGAGTCTCTAATCCATACACACACAGGTGCAAAATATGCAGTTCAGTTTGCACAAACATTCAAAGAGTCTTAAGTATTGGGTGTTTCTGTAACGTGGAAAAGGAGCACTGAACAAATGCGGCAAGTATATTTGAATCTGTTAGTCATCACTGCAGTTTATAATATTCATTACGTGCTCATGATACCACAGGGCAGATGATACATGTTTTTATGTAGGTGGCACTGACTGCAGCGTAATTCTATCCTATTTGGCACCTGGTTCTCATATTAAGTATTCTCCCACTTTTGCCCACTTTTACATTGTACTTGTGGGCTAATGAGCACCCCCCCCCCCCCCCCCCCCCTCCCTCCCCCCCATCAGTCACCTATGACCCACCCTCCCATGATCTTGTCCCCTACCCCTGGGAGTCTCTGCACCTTTACCTGCTGACCTCTTTCAAAATGTCAGTTTCTCTCCTAGACTGTGCTGCTTGTTTTACAGATCCCTCTCACTCTGCTGCGAGAGGTTAAGGTTACTTGTAATGGAGGTAAATCTTACAAACCTATGAATTTTTCCTATCTCTTTTGCTCTTTTTTTCCTTCCCTAATTTTTTATTTCATTTATTTATTTATTTGTTTGTTTGTTTTTGCATATGCTATTCTGCCTCTCAGTACCTAGAACCTCTTATCCAGTGTTCTTCCTGTTGTCTGAATGTTTTTTGTAGCTTAAACTCGGGTTGTATCGACCGGTACTCTTGTTGTGCTTTTATAGAGTGCCTCAGGAACCTGCAGTAATGCTTTTAATGTATGATCCGCTGTGTTTTTGGTGATGTGAGTTGATATTTTACCTTAGGTTCAGTGCTTGTTTTGACAGGAAACCAAGAGTATCTGTTAATATGTAATTTGCTTACTACTGCGTTCTCCTTCATCGTCTTCTTTCTTTCCTTTCGGCTGCTCCCTTTAGGGGTCGCCACAGCGACTCGTCTGCCTCCATCAACCCTCTGCATGTCCTCTGTTGCTCATCCATGAACTTCTGTGATCTTCCTCTTTTCCTCCTGCCTGGCAGCTCCATCTTCAACACCCTTTTATGAATATATCCATTAGCCCTCCTTTGCAACAAACCATCTCGGCTTTGCTGCTTCAACTTTGTGTCCAAACTCTGATGTACCCGTTTCTAATCCCTGCTGGTCATTCCCAGTGAAAAACTTAGCATCTTCAGCTTAGCCTCCTGTCTTTTTGTCCGTGCCACCGTCTCTAAATCATACATCATAGTAGGTCTCACTACATCTCCGTGTCTGCACTCTCTTCTTCACCTCTCTTATCCATTGTCTGTTTCTTTGGATGGTTGACCCCATGTATTTAAACTCATCGACCTTCACTGCCTTTCATCCTTGCATGGTCTCCTTTCCTGCACTTGCCCTCTCATTCACACACGTGTATTCTGTCTCGCTTCTGCTGCCTTTACTCTTTCTCCTCTCCATTGCATACCTCCAGCTCTCCAGGCTCTCTTCCCTGCTCTCAGCTTCTGCATTGCTAGTCAAAAAGATTTAAAAACATGTTGCTTTAGAAATATTTTACTTACCCTGTGTGAGGGGGTGAAGCTTGCCAGAAGCAGGACTCGTGCACTCACGAGAAAAATGCACAACCCAAACATATCTCATGGTTGCGCACTGCTCTGTCTCTTAGCGAAATAATTTCTGAACTAGTTATGTACACCAAGTTATGACAGTGTTTATCATTTTAATTAAAGCAAATTTTCAGGACATGTGGATTGTTTCTGTGTTATAGAGTCAAGTGAAGGAGGCCAATTATTAATCAAAAAGGTGTTTTGTCTTTACTTCTCCCCAGGTTACGGCACCAGGCGCACAAAGAGCTATATGCTTACAAACAAGTAAGAAAAAGCGCACACACACACACACACACACACACACACACTTCAGAGATAGGAAATCATCTGTAGCTAAATGCACCGCAGAAATGAAGTATCATTGCAGTGTCTAGTTTATATCAGCTGTACATTGGCCATCATTTAAAATTCCCATTGCTGACTCCTTAGGCAGCAGCAAGAATTTTAAAGGGTTTGTGTTTTTTGTAAGCACGCGTGCACGTCCAGCACTTCCGGAAAAGTCACGGTTATGTGAAAGATGTGAGCAGATAATAGCGTGTAAAGAAAGAAAGAGAGATGGAAGGTGTTAACAAACTTACATTATGTAATACTGTGTATTACAAGCATGCAAAAAGCATCCAAACATGGCATTACAGAATATAAACACATGTTTTGTGCGTTGTGTCTCTCTGATTGTTAATCACACATTTTAGTGTATAATATTGTGATGTTTCTGTTCAGGAACTGGTTATAATTATTCTCATACAGTGTTAATCTAACTAATGGTTCTTCTTCTGTTGTTGCACCTTTAGGTCATTCAGAAGGAAAAAGTCAAAGAGCTAAATTTGCATGAGGTAAGTGCTTTTCTGTTTCGTTGGCTAATATCAGGCATCACTGTCAAGGCTTGCTGCGTCTACTGCAACAGTTTGTCACGCAGTATCAGCAGCAGACACTTTTCTCTGTCAATTTTAAACCTGTCAGTCACAAACGTCTTAGCTGTTTTTATTCAGGTTTTTAAATCTCATCCTCTTAGTTTTGTACTTGCATAGGAGATGTCCTGGGTCGTCATTTAATTTAAAACAAAGTCCAGAGCTCTGGGCCTGTGAAGCAACAATTTAATGTTACAAAAAAAGTTTAGAGCAGAGGTATCAAACATAAGATCCAGGGGCTAGAATTGGCCTGGCAAAGACTCCAATCTGGCCAACTGGATGGCTTTGGAACAAGTGAAGGAGGGCAGAGATTTTAGTCTTTTAACTAAAACTTTATCTGTAATTTCAAACATTTATTTTTTTATCGTGTAGAGAAACTGACACATGCTGTTGGAATTGCATGTCTTTTTTATATTAAGATATCTCTGGGATTAACATCAAAGTGATCCCTATGTGGCCCACAATGTAAAACGAGTGCGACGTCTGCAAAGATGTTATGCAATAAACATCGCGAACAGACGTTCACCGTGTTTGAACAGGGTTTGTTAAGATTTGGTTTGACAACAGTGATGACTGATACGCACTGTTTGTCATCCAACATTCAACATGTGTCTTCACTCATTGTCATGTGAAAAGGTGTAGTTAAGGCATTAACGTCCTCCCTGTTATTATTACGTAATGCTCGGTGTCAGCTCAGTGTGGTTGGAAAATTACAAACGCAGAAGTAAAGCTGCATCGCTTCTTGCGGACAGCCTTTTAACAGAGCAGCGAAAATGAAATGTCAACAAATAGCATCTTCGTGTGTGCTTTGGCACAGGCATGGCCATATTTTCTCATCAGCCGTGCTGGAATTTCCTGCTGTCCCATCAGGCTTCGGGGTTTTATTTATGTTATTAGGAATCGAGGGAGAAAGCATCACAAAGTGTCGTGTGAATGAAGCGCGTGACAGAGTAACCAAGCTGTGTTTAAGGACAATAATATATATGCACACAAGGCTGACCCAGTTCCAGGCTCACAGGATTACCCGGTGGAAATGAGCACAGCCTAAGCTACGTGGAGTTGGTCTTTTATATATATAGCATAGCAGTGTAATATGGAACCCACTGAGTGTTTATATAAGTCTGTAACTTGAACAGCACCATCCTAAGCTGGTGCTGTTTTTAGCATGGCTTTGATCCCAGTCTTACATGTTATGTCGGTTTTATGTAAAGAGTGGCTGTCGTAATAGCATCACATGAAGTTCATGCTTCTGTGTCTTCTCAGACTTTTTTTTGTGTGTGTGTGTGTATTTGTAGTTATAAACAAGTGCACACATCTAAAAATATACCAGATGCTTGGAAACCCTCCCCCCAACTCCCAAGTGTATCGTGTTGTTTTTGGGACGTTTTTAAAATAGGAAAAGCTGCACAAACACATCAGTGCTGAATGACTTTGATTAAAAAAAAACTAAAAGTCACGCTTTGAGACCTGCATGAAATATGCCTGTCATGTTCCAGCAGTGCAATACATAACACTGTGTCTATTTGCTGTGGTTGCATTTTCCTATCTATGTAGGGCAGAGGTAATGATTTCATATCTTTATCTTTCATTCATCTTATCTAGTGCTGTGTAATTTGCTTTATCAGTTTGATATGGTTGTTGGTCATATGTTGAGAGTTATTGATGTTGAGCTGGATGAATAGCCTGGGAATATGTATGCAAGAATACAGTTAGCAAGTGGCAGCAACTGCCTATTGTAAACATTCAGTTGTTTTAACCGTGTAAAAGCCCAGAAAAGTAAAATTATTTGAAACTAGAGTGTTTATTGAAGTTTCTGACAAATACGAAATTAATTAATTTGTGTTATTTGGAATTTGGGCAAGTTATTGTTTACATTGTATCTTTAAAAAAATAGAATTAGATTGATAATATGGAGGTATCATAAACTCATGTAGCAAATATTTGGCATTGTAAGGGTTCGTTTTGCTTTGTGAGGAGTTTATTTTGCTTTTTTTTTTCTTTTCTTTTAGAGATGTTTGCTGCATTAAATTCAAAGAATACATCTAATACATTATAGCGTCATTTTGTTTGTCACTGATGGGTTTTGGCGAGTGTTTTGTTTCTTTTACACATTGGTGGAGCTTTTTTAAAAAAATCTTTTTTAACTGTATGTTACATGTTGTGTGTTCCTGTTAAAAAATGATGGCTAAAGGTTAGTAACCTGATTTTAATGTAAGTGCATCATCATAAACTTCAGCTTCCTCTAAACTTTTAATTTTAAAAAGTGTACATGCAGAGATTGAAATGAAAGTAAACGTCTGCAGATGGGGAAACTGTGAAACTCTTGGTATTAATGTTCCTCTTAGTACCTCTTTACACAGTAGAAAGTGGTAAGACTGTGGGTGGTAATTACAGTTTGTGGTCCCAGCGTGCTAGGCAACATGTTCTCATCACTAGAGATGAGGAGATCGGAGTCCTTCACACGTCTGCTCTTTCTCACAATTTCGTTTTAAGCATTACGCTGATCCTCGGATGGTCTTTTTCTCTACCTGTTAATTTGATCTCTTTCTGTTGCTTGGCTGAGTTGAATGAAGAACGCTCTTTGTCTGGTAAATTTGTACGTGCAGAGCATTGCTTGGCATTCATGTACTGTTCTTGCTTCAATAAAATCAACAAGAGGGTAGAGTGTCTTTTGGGGTTTTTTTGTACAGTTTTTGGAAGCTTGCAGGATTAATCCACTTAACAGTGAAAAAATAGGTTCTGTCAAAAGTTGGCCGACAGTGTCACATCTAAGCCGTGAGGGTGACGCCACAGAAAAAGGCACTGAGAAAAACAAGAACACTGATCTATTCACCAATCAAGAGACCAAAGCAGACATCTTAACAGAGAAGTGTTGTGTGTCCAAAACTCCTCAGGAGTGGAAGCTAAAGCCCCCCATACTGTTCTTTTCATCCACAGTCATCCATTCAGCACTTGTAAAATAGAAGTTAGAGAGAAAATGTCGTCGAGTTTGAATAGCCAGTGAGCCCCTCATTAAAAGCTTCTACTGTAAAGGCTGTATGAAAATTGGCTTCATAGACCAACAGTTTATCTATTTCAGAGTTCACAATACTTCCCTAGACTTTACCTCCACTGTGAAATCATCCCAGCTGGCCATTGATGGCATGGATAGGTAGTAAGATTTGCTGCAAGTTATAGGAACGGTTGGGAACGATGACTCTTGCAGGATACTTCTCATTTTAATTTGTTTCAAGCAACATTAAATTGAGAGAGCACTCTTCTTACTGGAAGAGAAATCCATCTGCATCTGAATTGATCAAATGTAGCCAGCATGCCTGAAATAAGTAGCACGTCAAATAGCGCTTAGTGTGCCGTGTGGTTCTTGGGTGTTTGTGAACTGTATAATTTGCCCCACCATAGATTCGCGTCAGCATCTCCATCATAATAAGACCTGCGTCACCGACGGTCATGCACAGGCATCGCTCAATGCTTGCACTTCTGCACAAATTTAAAATGAGCGTGCGTGTCAGTCAGCTACATTGATCAAACACAAAAAAGAGAGAAAATAGACAGAAGCTAATGTGATTTCAGAGTCTAGTTTTCTATTTCTGGAGTAATATACTTATGTCTGTTCCCTTCCATATGTATGAAATGAAGCAAAAAAGAGATGGGTGAAGTGAAGAAAACCTGTTACTCTAAGTGCAGAAAAGTCGTAATCCATGTAAAACAGTTGGGGAGTAATGGCAACCGTTTTTAAATTAGTCTGGCCACATTACCAAGACTACCAAGAAGGCTAGGAAGCTCTCCTAGCCTTCCCAAGCAGTTGTAATGAAGATAAATCTGGGTTTAACAATGCTTTCTTGAGTTGCCAGTTAATTTAAACTCAGTATTGTATGGGGGAAAACTAATTGCCTGCCTTCCACCCTATGACAGATGGGATAGGCTATAGTAACTCTGCAACTTTGAATCGGATTGGTGGAAGAAAATGTATAGATGGATGGATGCTGTAGGTCCAGCAGAGAACGTTATTTCTAAAACTCCTACAGTGTAGGAGTTTTAGAAATAACGTTCTCTGCTGGGTCTCTCATAGGGGAATTTTGATGAGCGCTGAATTCCAGCGACTACATGAAAGGGCTGCATTGTTTCTTTGATGAAAGGCCTGCAGTTACTCAAAGTCAGGGGGAAGGGGATGATTGAGCCAGTGTTGCTCATAATAGGCTATCATAATATTACTGCAATCGATTGTGACAACATTACGAACCCAGGATCTATTCTTAACCCAGTTAAAGGCCAAGGGCTCATCATCACGCTCATCTAAAGCCACCAAAATAGAATTTGCAGGCGGTGGAGGGGTGAACGGATCAGTGGAATATTATTTTTTCCATCCCCACATGTTTCACTTCCTAATTTCCAAGAATTCCACACAACCACAACAGTTAGCTAAAACTATAAGGTGACCTGTTACGCTAGTTGAAAGTGTTTTTGTTTAAACCAAAATGGCATCCACATCCTGCTCATCGGGAATTTCTCAATGACCCTGACAAGGACTTTTTTTTCAGGGAACTTGAGCTGAACTGCCCAGAAATGGTTACTGTCTTACAATCGAGTTTAAAGTCTTGAATTGTAGTCATAGTGTGGGCTTTAGTATGCTTTCTTGTTTCATTCAAACCAGATCTGAAGATCTCTCAGCTTTTCTAACTTACGACTCTAGAAATGAACTGATAATCTCTCACCATCTGCATTACAGTGTTGATTGCTTTCCTGTTGAAAAGGGGAAAACCAAAACTACTGTAATGTGTGGCCTCTTGGCCGCGAACGGAACAAGTCCCCATGAGTGTTGCATCAGAGTTATACAACAGGCATAGTTGGTCAGTTGGACTTTTTTCCGTGGTTTTGGGGTTTTTTTCAGGCTGTTCTGGGGTGGGTTTTTGTTAAGTTTTTGGTGTTGTTGGTAAAAGTTTTTTTTTGTGTGTGTGTGTTTGTTCTTTTCACTAACACAAAGCTAAAATGATGCATGGCTTTATACAGAAAGCACCTCCTAACTCCCCCGATCTCTTTCAGATTTGTGCAGTGTGCTTGGAGGAGTTCAAACAGAAAGATGAGCTGGGGATTTGTCCATGCAAACACGCCTTTCATAGGAAGTAAGTACACGGTCTTATTGACATGCACAAGCACACACAGACACACACGTTTGTACACATCCAGTCAAGGACAAACAAGTCATTAAAGATTTCTTTATCTGGATGGTGTATTTCCATTGATTTTCCCACTTTTTAGGTATAGTAAATACAAATCGCTAGATGTTCTGCAATTTCAGAGACTTAGGGTGAACAATTATTGTCAAGCTTGTTGCGTTTGTGTGGAAGCCAACAATAACAAATGCCTCAGAGTTGCATGTTTTTGGGACACTAAACTAAAGCCCAGTGTTTATGAATTGGGAACTGCAGATGACATGTTGGATTGCTTCAGCCTGTTTGTCCCACACCTCCCCCCATGGCCTCCTACTTCAACTGAGTTCATTATAACAGCACGATGCCTCCCTTGGCCTAGTTTTTCTCTGCAGTTGCTGCAAGAGTAGTGACCTCTCACCTCTATATATACACACTGCTCTGCTCTAGTGCAAGGTAAGGAAAGGCATGCCGCTGTGCAGAGGAAAAGGTTTATTGAGGAGGGTATTGCTGGGTAGATCTTTTTACAAATGATGAGAAGAGAGGCAAATTATACAAGAAAAATAGGGTTCCAGTGAATGTTTGGTTAATGAAAAAGAAATAAAATAAAAGAAGTGCTAGTGAGTCATGCAAGTGCAGAATTATTTGTGAATTTAGAGATATGTTTGTCTTGATCCTTGCATGTAATCAAAATCTGTATCAAGATTTGTGGATGTGTACATACAGTTGTAGATGTTGTTTGTGGTTATTAACGGCTTAAAGTGTTGCACTCTGAGAGCTGGAAATAAATCTCCTCTCACCTGGCTGTCTCTTTATGAGGATTTTGGCTACACTTGGGTCTGAGCGGCTCTAGGAATAGATGTGCGACGGTTTGCAAATGTATGTGTTGTTTTTTTTGCTGGTTAATGAGCTGATATATGTTTCATATTTTCCTCTTGAACACAGCCACTGGAAGACAGAAAGCCAAACCTCTGGTGATCTACATTTGACCACTTAATTATTATTATGAGCTCTGGGTAATGACCAAAAGACTGAGAAACAAAACACGTATTTACTTATGAGATGAAACTTGTGGCAAAGAACGCTTTTAAAAGGGCGCCCCCATTAGGCCAGGTGGAAATAAAACTCCTATCCGGTTGTTCAGTGATGACGCGACGAATCCTACTTCCGGGTCTAAAGTAGTCTGCGTTTAATATGGCTTTTGTGTTGTTAACATGTTTAATGTTATGTATTTTCTTCTATTTAATCTCAAAAAACTCCTAAAACAGTCAGTGATCACTGTTGACCTCCCTCGGCTTTTATTACCACTAATCATTTATTTAAGCTCAGTTTTTAAAACCTTAGGATGTAACTACAGCCCAGCCCATGCAGCAGTATATGAATGACTAACCTCGTATTGTGGATGGATTATCTCAGTTGTTCTCCTGGCTGAAGTTTGGTCCTTTTACAGCATCCTGCCATGCGATTACATTTGTTCCTGACCACTGAGAACACTCACGTTAACTTTTATCGAGTGGAAAAAAAGTTATCTTGTTTATATTATGCTAACATAGCTGTGTCGCTAGCACATCATTATATACCAGCTAGCCCAACTTCAGTAACCCTACAAACGTCACTGCTGTTTAGTTTTCCGTCTTCATTTATGCTGGAAGTGATAACAGAGCTGTACGTTTTAATTTGTTTCCAAAACCCCGCAGTCAGGACATGCTATATTGTATTTAGATAGAAGCTAGCGAGCTAACTCCCTGCTAACTTCTAACTCCGTTAAATGTCATAAATTCCGTTTTCATGGATCCCTGGATGTTAAACTCAATTGTTACACCTGGTAGAGCAGAACGCTGATCATTTTATTAAAGATGAAAGACTTTAGACAGTTTTTCAACTCTCAGTAATGCCACAGTGATCGTTTGATATATGGACCTGCAGCGGAGTTTAGGTCCAGACACGGCTAGTGACGTCAGACTGAACAACCGGATAGAAAGCCGCGCAAGCATGTGGAGAACATGCAGACACAAATATTTTAGGATAAACCCAGAAAAAAAAGTTGTCTTTGGTATATGAGGTTTATATTTATTTGCCCCCTTTATTTTCCACTCTGCGTGGGTTTTTTTTGTTTGTTTGTTTGTTTTTTTAAATTTGGGATAGATTTTATACCAGATGGTCTTCCAGATGTAATTTATCATGTAAAACATCACTAACTTGTGACCCCTCCTGAGACTCATGTGCAAGTCTTTAATTCATACTTAGTTTTAGTCATAATTTAGGCATCTAAATTCTTGTAGTTTTGGTCTAGTTTTAGGTTTTAAAAAATGGGGGGGCTGATCAAACGTGTGCGTCTAACCTTACTGCAGGAGATTAATTCTGATTGGATCTCGTCTCTCCAGAGAAATTTTGTCTTGTTTTTATTTGTTTACAAAAGTGTCAGTGCATTTCTTCATAGTTCTTCATACTTCGTTACCATCTCGTTTCCATCAAAGGGGTCTGTGGTTATGACGTACCCTATGGGGTAGATTTAATAAAGAAGTGTAACCCCCGTAAAGCAGCGGTCCCCAACCCCCAGGCCTCGGACCGGTACCGGGCCGCGAGAGTTGAGGCTCAGGTGTGAAATGTGTGGTTTTCAGGGTTTTTATCGGTTTTCAGCGTTATTTTGTTATCGTTTTTATCGTTAACTCTGTTTTCCTGGATCTTTTCATGTGTGTTATGAATAAATCTTCTTTTTTTCGGTACCGGTTCTAGTTTTATTTTGTTGTATTTATCCGTGACACCTTAAAGGCCTGTCCGTGAAAATATTGTCGGGCATAAACCAGTCCGTGGCGCAAAAAAGGTTGGGGACCGCTGCCGTAAAGCGAATGTTTTAACGGCTACATCATGCGATTTATTAGCGCCCACTGGTGGAAAAACTGTCATGGCACATTCTCTAAATTGATTTAAACATACCACATTTTGTTTATTCCATAATTTATTACAACATTGTGGCACCACTGCACATGTAAATATAAATATGCCATACGTATTGCTGTTGTCAGTTATCAATTCCGTTACGTACATTGAGAGCTAAGAGCTAACCGGAGCCCATCTCCGTGTATGTGAACCCATAATAATCAATAAAGCTGATTCTGATTTTGATGCTTTTTCCTGCTTACAAGCTGCTATCCTATATTTCCTGTACCCTCTGAATCACTCACTTCTTTCATCCCTGCCTTTAACTATAAGCGCTGTGCTTTTTCTTTCCTTCAGGTGCCTCATTAAGTGGCTGGAGGTGAGGAAAGTGTGCCCGCTGTGCAACATGCCCGTCTTGCAGCTCGCCCAGCAGGCCGGCAGCACAGACCCTCCTGTGCAGATAGAGCAGCCTTTGCCTGGTATTGAGAACTTGGTGTAGCAGACTGACGGCCTCCTTCACAGTACACTACAAACACACGCATCCCGACACTCATGCTCTTACCTGTACAGGTACACTTTTGGTATGAGTGCGTGGACAGACTGGAGAAACTGGAGCTAATGCTCAGATCTACACAAAAGCTGCGAATCTGCCGCCATCGCCACCTCTCGTATCTTTTTGCATCGGTTCACAAAAGGATTTCCTGACATCTGCTCTAACTGAGAGTCATGTGTTTTCATGTATTTTTATTTTCACGGACAATGAAGAAGAGCTGATAACGAAGAAGTTTTCCTTTTCGACCGAGACGGTCGATAACTTTTTCACAACCAAAGCACTTTTCTGGGGACACCAGCGAAAGACCAGGAGGAAGAAGGAAAAGACAAAAGAACTACAGTACACTAAAATCTCAATAGTTTTTCTTTTATTTAACAAGCACTTTATGAGAAAGGCAAACCTGAATTTGCATGTGGCTCGTAGTCCCAAGGTCAATATATTTTATCATTAACGCTCATTTCCATGTACAGTACAAATAAACCAGGGTTAGGTCATTTTGGATTTTTTTTTTGTTAACAAACAAAATGTACATACACATCAGAAAGGGAAAATTTGGAAAGTTTGTTTAGTTTGTGCTGCACACACACACAAGAAACCGAAGTCAAAGTATCCTCGACTTTATGTCTGACTGAATGTGAAAGGTTTTTACACGCACACAACCCACACGCACACAATTCAGATGAAACATGAAGAATTTGTTCCCACATCATTACTCATTCATAATGTTACAGTTCTCCTTTTTTGTAAGGATTCAAACACATAAAGATGATGCAGTGAACAAATTATAGCATCAGCCATGTGTGGATACTGTCAGCCCTCCACAATCCAGGCATTACTCACAGTTGGGATCAGTCACAGGAAATCAACATTTCACAGTGCCCACTGTTTTAACCTCAAATTGTGTTGGTGTGTATGCACTGATGCTTAATCTTTAAACAGTTAAACAGACCCAACGGAAGTAATCAAGCACTCAGACGTTTCCCAACTAACACAGATGTTGCGCTTTGCTTCGCAGCGTTTTTATTTCATTGAAGCCGAGCTGCGCGGGTGCCGCAGAGACTCGTCTTCGCAAACATTTCACAGAAACAAAGTGTCATACGGTCGAGTCGGCGTCACTCGAAATATCACCGCACGTCCCTCTGAATCTGAATCTGAATGACTTCTGAGTTTAAGCACGCTGCTTTTACCGCTGAATTTGTTTTTGCTTCCGCTCTAGTATTTATGCTTTTTTAAAATAGATAGATATATATATATATATATTTATTGTGATATCTCGGTACAGCTTCATAGAGAGAACGAGTTAGTGGACTCAGCATAGCTTTCAGGCAACATTTCCACACATACATTGGGAGGGGCTCGAGCCGCGAACCCCCCTCTGGCCCCCACCCACAGAGGTAGCAGTCAGCAGGTTGTAATGAAGCAGCAGTTTCATTCACACACGCGCACACAGGTTCAGCTTTTTGGCCGTCGTATTCTGGCTCTTTCGCCCCTCGCCTCTCTCTGTATAGTACAGGGTGCTTTTGTTTCGTGCCACACATACATTAACCCTGAACCCCTGACCTTTGTGTTTTTGTTTTTGTCTCCTGTTAATATGTTGTTGGGCTAAAAGAAAAAAGCTTCATCACTCTGAGATGAATTAGAGATAGTCATTTTATCAATGATGTGTGATATTCAGTAACAGCTGTGTGTTACCTTTTTTAGAAGCACAAACAACAGCAACAAAAAATGAGCCCCCACTACAAAAAGTGAGCTTTCTGTCAGGGCTAACATGCTAACTGATTGTTCTGTTTTCTGGCTGCTTTCTTTCTCAATTATTACACAAAGGTTGAGGTTCACAATACGTGGACGATGCTTCTTCCATTGTTGCTTTGATCTGAATGTCAGGCCACACACACCGCAGTGTTGACCTCTGTGGACATTAAATAAGAACAAAAACAGGGTTATTTTTCTGTCTTGTGTGACGGTCACTCCTCCTGCATGGAAGCAGCACGGTGCTACATAAAAATGTTAAGGCTGATTGAAACGTATTGGCCAATCCCAAACAGACTTATTAGGACACTAGGTGAGCAGGGCGTGTATCAGACAACATCTCCACTTCAAAAGAGTTTTATGTTGAACAAATGAAGCAGCATCAAATCCTGCAGCGTGTGATGGGCAGAATTTGTTGCCTTCTCTCTTCTCGGTTTCGGTTACAAAAAGGCTGTGACTGTTTTTCTGCACTTCTATTAATCCCAGATCTTCACTTTATCTTTCTTCCATTGTCCCCCGATAGACGCTGGTAATAACACAAGTCTTAATGCTTTGTTCCTGCTAGTGGATTTGTCTTTGAATGTATGTTTCAGGAGAAAAAGGAGAGATTTAATGTGAAAATGTGCTATTTTGCGTAGTCAAGTTGCCACTTTGTTTCACCACTGTTAGATGTATGTAGATGCTAGTAACGTAAATAGTGTATTTACACACGGTGCACAAAGAAGAAAAAGCTCCTTCCTGTAAACTGAACGGCAGCTGACACTTCCCCGCAGTCTGCTCTATCTTAAATGTTGCTCGATTGTAAAACACCTTCCACCTGATTTTTTTTTTTCCTTCCCGCGTGCCGTCCCGATCCCGCTAAAAGAGAGCGCGCCAACCCACGGTGAATCAGATTGATCGAGCAAAGAGATGCGAGGGAGTTTCTGTGAGGCTGTGAGCAGAAGAGGCTGGAAGCTGAGCCAGTCATGAATATAGTAATGAACGACTTCCCACCGCTGAAATCACCGTTGACGTCAGCGCCGCTCCTGAGTTACCTCGGGCTATAAATAGACGACAGTCAGGAGCACAGTTTTACACCGAGAATCTACTCGTATTGTGAGTGGAGAGCTTCCGAATGACGGCCTCACAAGCCACTTTTATTATTGTCCCTTTAGGGCAAGGCGTTTGATGGGGGAATGTGACAGACTCAGTTTTATTCATAAAAGAGTCAAGTTGTTACCTTTTCCTTTCAGATGAGGGTTGCGTTACATTTCCGTGGTTGATTTTAGCGACCAGACCATTTAATTTTATTTTGAAATCTCTATCACTGACGCCCTGAAGTGAACTTTCTTCTTGTTTGTATGGTGTGCTATTTATTTCACCACTGCTCCAGTAGTGACCTCCTTACCCACCAATACTCCCCCCCTCCCCCCGTTTTTATTTTAAATGTCCAAACAAATCCTCCCACCTCCCAGCTTGAGCAGCGTACCTGAACACACCCTCTTGCCTCTTTTTTGTTAACACTGATTACGTTTGTGGACTTTCACAGACATTTGTTTGTAAAACTAAGAATTCTGCAGCCAGAATATTTTTGGAGACAGTCAGTATTTGTAAGCTCTATTTTTGTATATTGTTATTTTGGAGAAAATAATATGCTTTTTTTTTTCTTGTTTTTTGCTAATTTCATGGGTATTCATTTCAAGAAAATGTTGCATGTGACTTGAGTTGAACTGTAAATAAAGTTTCCAAGTTTTGGAAGGATGTTTGTTGTGTTTTGTCTTTTCCTCTTCCAGATGTAGTCGAAATGTATCACTAAATTGACAACTCAGGAAAAATAATGTTTGTATGTCCTGTCTCAAGATGCATTCAGTACCTCTTGGCTGGACTGATGTAACTCAGTATTAGCAGGGTGTTCTAAAAGTTCCCTGAAAGCCTTCTGTTGATCCAAAACTATACTGTGACACTAGAAATTCTCTGTATTGGCTTCCTGTTAAATCCACAAACTTGCTCATGCTTAGTTGTCTAAATTTTTCTCCAGAATATTTTAGAGATTTTTACCCCACAGTTTAAACCACCTTGAAGCGACTGTTATTGTGATTTGATGCTATATAAATAAACCTGATTTGAATTAAATCAAAATTATACATATAAATAAAAATTATGTTCCACTGTTATCCTGGTGACTGACAATGGCTTCAGAAAATTAAGGCCACCTCTGCTTAAGTCTTTGGGTTTTTTTTTCTTCACTGATATCATTTACTCCTTGTTGGGACTGTTTGCCAGTAAATATGATGCACCAGCGCCACCTTCTGGTTAAATACTCAAATGTTTAAACTGCATTTTCAGTTACAATATAATAATTTTTTGCTGACTGCATACTTCCTGGTATTGCAGGTGGATGCGGTCCTGGTTGTTGAGCAGGACAGACGAGAGGCAACTGTAACACTTTTATTTTCTCCAAAAAGAAATAAACTAGAATCATGACACTGGGCATGCCCAGTAGGATTCTTCCTGCATATGAAAGGAAGCAGGACAATTTTAATAACAAGTTTTGACAAAATTGATACATTTTTTTGATGTAGCTGCAAACATTTTTCTTCCACACACATGGGTACTACACACCGGGCCACAAAGGGATGGACATGGTCAATACTCAGGTAGTCTGTGGTGTTTAAATGATGCTCAGCTGGTGCCAAGAAAATATCCCCCGCATCACTAAACCAACACCAGCCTGAACCATTGACACAAGGTAAGCTGGATCCATGCTTTTATGTTGTTTACACCAAATTCTAACCCTGCCATCCAAATGTTTCAGCAGTTATCGAGAGTCATCAGACCAGACAACATTTTTCCAATTTTCTGTTGCCCAATTTTGGTGAGCCCGTGTGAATGGTAGCTTCAGTTTCCTGTCCTTAGTTGTGGCACCCGGTATGTCCATCTGCTTCAAGGATCAACGTGTTTTGCATTCAGAGATGCTTCTAGGCATATCCAATTAAGTTATTGGAGTTACTGTTGCTTGTGAGAATCTTCTCTGTGAATCCTAGAGATGGTTGTGCAGGAAAATCCCAGCGCATCATTGGTTTCTGAAATACTCAGATTACTACAATAATCAGACTACAAATACTCTGGCCCCAGCATTATGCCACATTCAAGGTCACTTAAATCCCCTTTCTTCCTCATTCTCATGCTCAGATTGAACATCAGCAGGTCACCTAGACCATGTCTATATGCCTAAATGCACGGAGTCACTGCCACATGACTGGCTGATGAGATATTTGGGTTTATGAGCAGCTGAACAGGTTTACCTAATATAGTGGCCTTCAGTCTATCTAAAATATTAATTTCAATATTGATTTGCATGGTTTTTAAAAGTGGTTTGAGTGCATAAGACTTGGACTTACAGTACCCTTCGTAGGTGTCCTTTTATTTGAAATACAGTGGAAAATGTTCCCAACCACTGTTACAGCCAGGGACACTCTAACAGTCTCACTTTGTGCTTTAAATTGAATATTTTTACCTGTCAGTAAGAATATATGCATTTATTGCATCAAGGGATGATGTCAAAATTCAATTAACCTGTCCCCAGCCTCTCGTCCTCAGGACTCATCCACTGTTGTCGTGGCTACTATAAGGTTGTTTCTACTTAAACAAATGGGAGCACTCAGTAACATCTGGCCACACGGCATTTCGACACAGCAGCTGGTTTTAACTCATGTTAGAAACCCTTCATCAGGGCACAGCACACTCAGTCTGTTTTGTGTCTGTTTCAGTAAACAGTGGCTCATACACATGTTAATAACTGACAGAGAGAACAGGCTGAGAAAGTACTGGTGTGGCTTGTTTTTGTCACCCTGTAAAATGGTCTCAAGTTTGAGGACATTGTTATCCTAATGCTAGTGTAATGCTACTTTACTTCAACACCAATCACTTTTATGTCAGCATTCCTATTTCAGCCTCTCCCTTTTATCTGACTGTGAACTCATGTCTTGTGTGCACATTTTAGTGAGCGTTTGAATTTGTGTCATACGACATACAAACTAGCACCCACAAACTTAAAATCTATAAATATTAGTTAGCACTTTATAATGATGTCACGCTATTAAGCACTAGTAATATATTAGTAAAGTGCTAGTAAGAGCTTCATTCATCATTTATGATGACATTTATAAATACAGATACATCATTATGATTATATATTTATAAATGACACACTAAGGAGGAGTAATGCTCTGTAAAAGATGAACTAAGCACTTGCTAATACCTTATTTAATACTTAATAGTGTGACATTATTATAAAGTGCTAGCAAATATTTTATATTGTTTTTAAGAAGAGAAACCATCAGAATATCTGTGAAAACTCCAATAGACGACTCATTTGATCTGACCCATGATGGGAAACTGGTCCAGTGTCTAAAAATGCTTTTTCGTAAAATGCAGTTTATCAGTATAATATCAGTATTTTATTTAACAAGGGGCTGTCCTGACATAGATTATGATGTATTACTTGATAGATAGATGTTTGTTTGTCTTTTTTAATTATCAACCCTAAAACTGACAAGTTAGCATAGATACATCAGCCCACTCATGTGAAATCGAGGACTAGGCCTGGTCCTCTCAGCCACCTCAGACCAAAATCAATTAAATGCTGAACGTCCAGTGTTGCTTTGGCAACAGTTTGAAATGGTTTGCAATTACTCTCTGTTGAATTTTAAAGCGATAAGATGGCCCACTTTACCTCATGTCCCGGTTTTCTTGGGATCACACTATTGATCGGTCTTCCACTGTCTATCCTGTTTTTAAAATCTGCTTCAAAAGACTCCATGATCTGATTTATTTTCTTCTTGAATTCAGATAATCGAAGGTAGACTTCCTTACTTTATGTCAATTACATAAAAATCGATTTTCAGAATTATTTCAGGAAATAATAAGATTTTTTATTACAGTGTTATAACTCCATCTGAGTCAAAGTGATCAAAAAGGTCATTTCAACATATATTTAAAGTAAGGAAGAGAAAAGAACAACAAACTTTCGGTTTGATCACTTTTATTAAAACGTGACCACTTTGCATCACCTAGATCTTAAAACCTGTCAACAGAAGTGCTTCATGTCATGATTACACTGTTTGATATTTAAGGATACACTGTGTGCGATGCCTCTCTGTGAATAACAAAGATCAGATGAAGGCAACACAAGAAGAAGCTAAACAGGAAGGAGGCGCTTAAAGAGTGAGACAGTGAAGTAGCACACAGCCAGACTGCTCATGAACATGATCCCAGTGGGAGAGGCCACCGCGGCGTTGCTTGAAGTGCTGTTAGATGTTGTTGCAGTGTTGTTCGCAGTAGCGGTGCTGATTGTGCTTGTCATGTTTGTTGCAGTCGTGGCAGTGGCAAAGGTGGGAGCGGTTGAATTTACAGTGGAATTTGTCTGGGCATTTGCTGATGCTGCTGATTGATGAGTAAAACATCCGTATGAGACAGAAAGAGAATAAATGAGAAACTGTGTTTTACTCGCCGATGATCAGGATCTGTATCAGAATGGTCAGAAGCATTTTTGATCTCTGTAATGCCTGAAAACCAAAAGGAAAATTGTAATATTTTGACTTTAAACATTACTGTCTAACAAGCAAACGGTCTAAAAGAGAAAGCTGAACAACCTATTAAAAGTGTGTTACTTACAACACTCCTGTATTTTAATTTCTCTCAGCTCAGTTGCGAACTTGTCTCAGTGCCGAGTCTTCTTGCACCTCAGATGAGCAACTTCGCCTCAAGCTGTGAGTTCTTCCCGTCTTTTATACTGTGAATGGCAGACATGAGGAATGACATGAAAGAGACACCTTTGAAGGATGGCCATTCCTTTCACAGCAGTCACCTAAGTTTAACAAACTGCTTTGTTCATGCGTGCATCTCCAGGATTGTGAGATTATTGACAGATTACAAAGGAATCGGGTTGGTCGCAGGTGAAGAGAAGCAGGGCGTGTGTTCAACATGCTAAAGCCATGTCTTGTGTATGCATACTTACTGGTGACGTTAACGTGTCACGACCAAGGTTAGAAGAAAAGTCCCACAGACTCATCCAGTGGACATCATCTCTTACAGCAGGATGATTCTGCTTTATTCATATAATCATTTTTTAACTGCACTTAAACAACTTCTATTTTTCTTAGGCTGTCTGGAGAAAAACATGTTAGATCTTCTTCCTCCAGAACAAAAACTCCAGACACAAAGAAAAATCTTTTGATTGAATTGGACTCTTTTAAAAAAAAAAAAAAAAAACTACAGTGCACCTATCTTCAGATGGCTGCGTCCCACAGGACATGACAGTGATATGGACCAAAATCTCTGACGAAATGTTTCAAGCAGCTTGTTGAATCTACGCCATGAATTAAAACAGCTCTGAAGGCAAAAAGGGGGTCAAACTCAGTACTAGCAAGACTTTAAATCTTAAGAACGCGATGCTTTTATAGTTCAAAAATGTACTTTTGGAGGACAATCTGCTCATAAATGATCTCAGACTCCCATTTCTGAAGTTCTGAATAAACCATCAGTTCACAGCCCATTAATCATCAAACACAGTTTCACAAATATAAAACCAGCATTATTATAGTTGCACTGAAATGAGTTTGTAGTGATATAAAAATACTGTCAGCCACCAGTGCTCCCCCTCAGCCTCAGTGAAGTTTTAATAAATAAATGAGTGGAAGACAAGAATGAGTCAAAATCCAGAACAGATAAATTTGATCACATTTATTTCTGGACTTTAAGTTAAATCTTGGTCAGAGTTCTTCTGTTTCTTTGTGGGTTTGCCGCTCTGCTTCTGTGACTTCTGCAGCAGAGCCAGCGTGTCTCGCTTCTCAATCTTTCTGAGATGTTTCTTCTTCATCCTCTTGATCTTTGACGTATTCCGGATCTGAGAAACAAATGAGACATAAAAGTCAAATATGAGCTGATTGGAATATTACAATAAACCGAGAAAGCATTGACACACGAGGGACTGAAGAATATGCCAGTATTTCTTTTAGCTGGAGACAAGTCGACATACCACTTGAACGATCTCAGCTTTGCGTTCGTTCTCTTCTCGACGTTTTAAGTTTTCTTCTCTTCTTTTCCTCTTTTCCTATTAAAACAGGCAAAAACACAAAAACAAGTGAGGTGCAAAGCGTTGACAACACAATGGTCAAGCAGACCTGCATCACTCACACAGCCTGCCTCCTTACCTCCTTCTGCCGAGCTTTCTCATCCTTAAGCTGCAAAGAATACTGCTTCACCAGTGCCTTCTCCCGCTTGGCCTCCATCTTCTTTTCCCAAGAGGAGCACAATTGTTTGTCTCTCACTAAAGCTGAAAACCTTAGAAGACAAAAAAGGTTCACACTAAAGTTTTACCAACAAACTTTAGGGCGATCTGTACAAGACATCTCATTATAAACGAAACCTTATTACCAAGAACTCTCATCACCATCCTCATTAACTGCCATGTACGTACTTTTCATTCACATACAGTACTTTATAATAATAATAATAATAATCGTCCTCACCTCGCCTTGCTCCGGTCCTTCCACACTCTTCCAGATTTCGGTTTTCCCAGAGGAATGGCCGGGCGGGGCTTCTCACTGGGAGCTAGGTGAGGCTTCTTCGGGACCGGCTCTGCTGGAACAGGTCTGGACAGAGGAGCGTCTCCGCTGCCGTTAACTGTGGATTTGTTTTCTGTATCCGCCGCTGGAGTCACTGTCTGTGGCTCAGCTGGTTCCGGTGTCGGCTGCTCTGCCCCGGGACAGGGCTCTGGTTCCGCTGGCATGCTGGACCTGTCCTCGGCCGGACTCACAGGTTTCTCCTCTGTATTTGTTTCCTCCACCTCTACCGGTAGCTCCTGGAGGACTGACCTCCTGCTCCTCCGGCTGGGAGTCCTCACCGGGGCTTCAGAGCCGAGCACCGGTGCTGGAGTCCGGAACGTGCGGCCGCTGCGGGTCCGTCTGCCCTCCGCCGGTGGTTCCTGGACCTGCTCCGCTCCCGGTTCCGCCTCATCGGCGGCTTTCTCTTCTGACACGGGTTTTCCTCTTTTTGGCATATTTTTAAATAAAGTAACAGCTCATTACTAAACCGTACTTCTGTTTCCACGTGTGAGCTCTCCCAGCGTTGTGTACGTCGCGTTATTTCCGGTGTCGACGATAAACAACATGGCTTCACATTACCGCCACCTCCAGTTCTGGAGGGCAAACTACAAATTTGAACTTCCTCTAAGGAGCGCCATTGTTTGGCTTTAGCTTTTATCATGAAAACTGTGGTGTTTGCTCTTTGTAATAATGCTCATATAAATGTGACACCATCAATGTGTAGCTTAGTTAGCTCCATCAGTGAGTCAGTCTCAGAGATACCTCTAGAGTTAGATAGTGAGTGAATTTAGCTTGTCACAGTTCACATATACACTAATTAAACACACTTGGATTTTGGGTGTCTTCTTTCTTTACAGCCACAATCAAATTTGAGAAGTCAGTGTCTTTGGTTGCATGTCTTATTAAGGCGAGGTTGCTGGAAGTGAACCACAGAACACAGAGAGAAAGATCCTGAAATGACGCTAAAATACAAACAAGAGGAAAGTGGTCAAAGTATTTGATGAAGGCTGAAGAACCTCATAGGCCGACTTCATATGTAAACTTTAATTTGTTTCATATTTTACTAAATTTAAAACAGGGGGATTTCAAATCAAATGTCATGTAAACCTCAGTAATGTAAGTAGCTGCTGTGAGGCCTTTTTGAGCTTTTTGGGTTGAGGCCAAAAAGACCAGTAGAGGTCCTTAAAGATTTGAACCCTCAGAATCAGTTTGCGCTTCACTGATCTCAACCTGATCCCGATTTACAAACTTATTACTGATTTAATTTTCAGAAATGCAACTGAATAAGTTAAATAAGCTAACAATTTTACACTTTTTTTTCCTTAAGGGCAGCAAATTTAGTTTAAAAAGAAGGAATAGGGCTTTGTTTGGATTCATCACATCACACCCATGCAAGTAGTAAAGCTTGCAACCCCCTTTTTTGATTTGTTGTATTTTTATATTTCATAGTGCAGTTATGACAGGTATAAATACCAGAAGTTATTAGAAGCAGATATTAAAACTGAGACCTCAGTCATGCCATTTAACCTTAGCCGAGCCTTAACTGTGGGAGATGTGAAAACATTTTTTCTTAACTAAAAATCCTCTTCCTTCATTGATGTGATTACATTTAGTCACCCTTCAGACCCTGATGGAAGAGTCTGACTTTAATGCCAGAGTGACTTCATCACTATCCTGGCAAAGTGTGTTAGTGTTTAGGTGTTACCCAAGATCCACAGTGACGGGAGACAGCTGAACCATTTAACAGGTTTCAGTGAACAGTTTCAGGAATGTGCAACAGCACACAATGTTCACAAGCAGTTTTCCAAGGACCAGGACTTCCCTCAGGTAAGTGTTACCAAAACATGGATTCAGACAAGTATTTCCATAGGAACTGGGAGGGTAAGGCTTGCAGTTAACCTTCCAGAACAGAGGAGTCTCCGATGAGACTGAGGAATTGGGACAGGAAAGTGCTGTCAGTATGTGGAAATGCGAAACAGGTTTGCCTGCTTGAGTCTTCCCTCGACCACACCGACTCCTGGAAAAGAACATGCATGCAACTTATAGAGCTAGACAACAGAACTGCACCTGGAGGACAGGAAACTATGACATGATTTGACCTTTCACCTTTTTAGACCTTCCCAAAGCTTCCTTTCTGTCTAATCCAACCATAAAGGGCATGTTAATCGATTATTAACCAGGTACTGACAGGAACACTGAGACAGGTTTGCTTGTTGTAATTTAATTTGCTGTTGTAATTGTAATTTAATTTAATAATTGTATTTGATCCAAGTCTCTGGTACACTAACTGTCAGTATTTTTCAGCATAAGGATGCATCACCTGAAAAAAGCATATTAGAAGTTGCCACTCCAAGCCCCGGGCATCAATAAAGTCAATCCACGTCAAAGCGTACCAAAGCCTTCTTAAATAGCACAGCTCTGCCCCCTCTCACTTCTATCTGCTGTAAATTTGAAAGCTTTTTATTTTTTATTTTTTTTTGCAAGGTCCCAGAAGATAGACTGTTGCACATGTTACTGCTCACAGCAGAAAACAGGCCAAGTGTTTTCAAGTGTTCATGGGTGTTGTTTTGTAGGGGAATCTTGCCCATCACAGGGGAACCTGAACTTGTTTTCCCTCCACACACATGGCCATCCCACCGCTCATAGGCTCATCAGCCTTCTGTATAATTATATTGCTTATAAAGAATTCAATATTTTGTTTTAACTGCGATAAGATCAAAGCTTTAAGTAGAATTAGACTGTGCCTGACCAATTGGTGTAAAAACTTTAGGGCCAAGAACTCGTGACTGTACTGCCTGACTTTGTTCTAAAGTTTTTCAGGGTGGGATCTCACCTGTCAGAGGTGAACCTCCACTGTTTTTATTTTTTAACAAAATTCTCAAAACTTGCACAAAGTCTTTATCTCCACATTCTTATCTCTAGTTAAACCACATCCAAACAGTTTTCTCACACAGTGTCCCTGCTCACACCGAGGACAAGGCCAAGTATCTGTAGGCCACCCCACAGTGTCCCTCATAGGTTCATCTGCTTGGGTTTTACTTAGTAGAGAAAAATGCAGGTAACTAAAACACACACACACACACACACACACACACACACACACACACACACACACACACACACACACACACACACACACACACACAGTCCAAATGAAACAGCTTACTTGACACACCTTTTAAAGTAAAATGTTACATTGTGAATATTTAAAAAAAAAAAAAAAAACGTCTTCAGTGCCTTAAATAAAAGGCCCAACACTGCCACCTGCTGGCTTAAAAGCGTCCATACGCCACCATACGGCACAATAATAATAATATTTTAAAAAATAATAATAAAAATAAATAAATAAAACTAGGACGTCCTCTTTTCCTCCTGCCTGGCAGCTCCTTATTCAACATCCTTCATCCAGTATATTCATTGTCCCTCCTCCGCACAGGTCCAGACCATCTGTTCCTCACCTCTCTCATGATTTCCAGACATAAAAATATTGCGGATTTAATACATTGTCGTTCTCTTACCCATATTTCCTTCTGCTGTATATTGTATTTTTACTCTATACTGTCAGATTGTACATTTAAAAAAAAGGCTTCTATCCCATAGTTCAAAACAGTGACTGCCATTATTTCAAACCCTTTGAATAAAAAGCTCAACACTGCCCTCTGCTGATGTAAAAGCGTCCACACTCCACCAGCATATCACATGATTTCACTTCCGCGAGCCCAAATGAAACGACTCACGCGCAGTAGATCCAGGGACGTAAGGTCTGTCGCCGACCGTGTTCAGATAAATTCTGCATGTTTTGGTAACTTTGGATGCGCTCCGAGCCTGAAACAGAGCAGCAGGACTCCTGAGAAGACTCGTAATCATGTTGGTGCTCAAAACTGGCAGCGTGCTGCTTCTGCTGATGCTCTTTGGACGATCAGTGAGTAGACTACGCTTTTAAAGATAAAGTTTTAAACTTGTCTGGTGCATACTCTGCAGCCTCATTACACGAACATGAAATTGGGTGCTGTGATGTGAGATCATAAAGGTTTTTAACATCAGTAGTGTCAGGCTCATGTATCGGTTGTTGTTTGTCAGAGTTTTAGACTATAAAGATGAATGGTCGATAGGTTACACTGGAATGTCTAGCAGAGCTGAAACATTTAAAACCATGTTGGGATAACTACAGGATCTTAATGAGACATCTTTTACTGAGACATCCTGAGATCACCTGAGATGTCAGCCCTGTGCCATAAAAACACGAACTTGCTAAATTATGACCACTGCAATATACAGCGCTAAGAAACAGCGCTTCCTGGTTTGCTTATATTTTGGCATATTTGTCACACGTACATGTTTCAGATCATTAAACACATTTGTAATGTTAGACAAAGATAAGCTGAGTAAATACAAAATGTAGTTTTTAACTGATCATTTCATTTTTTAACAAACAAACAAAAGTTATCCACATGTACCTGGCACTATGTGAAAAAGTTAATGTCCTTCGTTCTCAAATTATGAATATACACAGACTCATTAGCCACACTTAAGCCTGATTACTGCCAGGCCTGCTGATTCAAGAAATCACTTAAACAGAACCAGTCTGACAATCTCCAAAAGTAACACATCATGGGACAATCTAAAGAAACACATAAACTCCAGTGAAGCACTGTGAGAGCCTTTATTCACAAAAGGAGAAAACGTGGAACAGTGGTGAACTTTCCCAGGAGTGTACGGCCTCGCATCAGCAGCTCATGAAGGGGGTCGCAGAAGAACCCAGAACAAGATCAAATGAACTGCAGGTCTCACTTTCCTCAGTGAAGTTCATGATTCAAGAATAAGAAATAAAATGGCCTGTATTTGTATAGCGCTTTAATAGTCCCTAAGGACCCCAAAGTGCTTTACACATCCAATCATCCACACATTCACGCACTGGTGATGGCAAGCTACACAGCCACCCTGGGGTGCACTGACAGAGGCGAGGCTGCCGAACACTGGCGCCACTGAGCACCACCAGTAAGCAACGGGTGAAGTGTCTTGCCCAAGGACACAACGACCAAGACTGTCCAAGCCGGGGCTCGAACTGACAACCTTCCGATTACAAGGCGAACTCCCAACTCTTGAGCCACGATCGCCCCATAAATAAGAAAGAGACTGGGCAAAAATGGCATCCATGGGAGAGTTCAAGGAGAAAACCACCAACACATAGAACACAAAGGCACACATTTGAAAAACCATGTTGATGATCCCCGAGACTTTGGGGGAAATATTCTGTGGATTGATGACACAAAATCTGAACTTTTTGGAAGGTCTGCATAAAAAGAACATAATACCAGCAGTCAAACATGGTGGTGTTATTGTTATGTTCTGGGGCTGATTTGCTGCTTCAGACCCTGAACAACTTGCTGTAATTGACAGAAACATGAATTCTGCTCTCAACCAGCAAATTCTGAAGGAGAATATCTGAAGCTCGAGCTCACCGGAGTTACATAGCAGAACAGTGATCTGAAACACACCAGTAATTCTGAATGGCTCAACAAAAAGAAATGAAGGTTTCTTTTGTTGAGCTAAGTCAAAGTTTGGACTTCAGTCCGACTGAGAGTCTTTGGCACAACCCTAAACAGGCTGTTCATGCTCGAAAATCCTCCAATGTGTGTGATTTAAAACAATTTTGTAAAGGAGAGCGGGCCGAATTCCTCCACAGTGATGTTGCCAGGTATCGCAAATGCTTGATTATAGCTGTTAGTGCTAAGATTGGCCCAACCAGTTATTATGTTTAGGGAGCAATAGCTTTTTTCACACAGCGCCAGGTAGGTTTAGATGACTTTTTTCCCTTAAGAAATTAAATGATCATTTAAAATGAATATTTTGTATGTGGCTGGGTTATCCATGTCTAATTGTAAAATGATATGAAACATCTAAGTGTGACAAATATGAAAAAAAAAAGGGGAAAAAAGATTCAGATGTGAATCTGTTGTGTTGTGATCTGTCTGCAGCTCGGGGAATCTCCTTCATTCACTGTGGACTACCAGCATGACTGCTTCCGTAAAGATGGGGAGAAGTTTCAATACATATCAGGAAGTATCCATTATAACAGGATACCCAGAGTCTACTGGAAAGATCGGCTGCTCAAGATGTACATGGCAGGCCTGAACGCCATCCAGACGTAGGCTTACTTCCTCTCACTCTCTGTAATCTTCACATATCTGTGGAACTGATGTGGAAACTGAAGCGAATGAACTCAGCTTATAAGTTAATAACTGTGGCAGTTTTGCTCTGTTGATGCAAACAAACACATAATCTTAGCACTATGATGCTCTATAAACTAAACTGTAAATAGATTACATGTTAGTGAATCCAAATTAATTTATGGCGCAATCATGACAAAATAGTTATAGAACTAAGGATGTATGATTTGATTTAAAGCTTCATGTTAATGAAAGCACAAACACATCTGACAGGTTTCCTGTTTGTTTGGATGACACTGACGTTTCAGTCACTTTGCAGGTACATTCCCTGGAACTACCATGAAGCGCTTCCAGGCTTGTACAACTTCAGTGGAGACAGAGATTTGGAGCATTTCCTTAAGCTGGCGCAGGACATCGGTTTGCTGGTCATCCTCCGGCCAGGACCGTACATATGTGCAGAGTGGGACATGGTGAGTGAAAGTGTTTGTTGACTGTGTTTTTATAATAAACTATTACAGGACACTTAAAACATGCACTTGCCTTTTATTAATAATGTGGAGAGTCTAATCCCTCCATCAGCCTTAACCGCTTCTTACCTGGTCATCTACACAGTCGTTTCCAAAAAAGCTGGGACGCCGTGTATCCGGTCGTTAAGTGATGATGTGACGAATCCTACTTCCGGGCCTAAAGTAGTCTGCGTTTAATATGCCTTTTGTGTTGTTAACATGTTTAATGTTATGTATTTTCTTCTATTTAATCTCAAAAAACAGTCAGTGATCACTGTTGACCTCCCTCGGCTTTTATTACCACTAATCATTTATTTAAGCTCAGTTTTTAAAACCTTAGGATGTAACTACAGCCCAGCCCATGCAGCAGTATATGAATGACTAACCTCGTATTGTGGATGGATTATCTCAGTTGTTCTCCTGGCTGAAGTTTGGTCCTTTTACAGCATCCTGCCATGCGATTACATTTGTTCCTGACCACTGAGAACACTCACGTTAACTTTTATCGAGTGGAAAAAAAGTTAGCTTGTTTATATTATGCTAACATAGCTGTGTCGCTAGCACATCATTATATACCAGCTAGCCCAACTTCAGTAACCCTACAAACGTCACTGCTGTTTAGTTTTCCGTCTTCATTTATGCTGGAAGTGATAACAGAGCTATATGTTTTAATTTGTTTCCAAAACCCCGCAGTCAGGACATGCTATATTGTATTTAGATAGAAGCTAGCGAGCTAACTCCCTGCTAACTTCTAACTCCGTTAAATGTCATAAATTCCGTTTTCATGGATGCCTGGATGTTAAACTCAATTGTTACACCTGGTAGAGCAGAACGCTGATCATTTTATTAAAGATGAAAGACTTTAGACAGTTTTTCAACTCTCAGTAATGCCATAGTGATCGTTTGATATATGGACCTGCAGCGGAGTTTAGGTCCAGACACTGCTAGTGACGTCAGACTGAACAACCGGATAGTGCAGTGATTTGGTGATGTTTTTATTCACAGTTGAGCACAAAAAAGGTAATTTTGGATTTGAAGGTTATCAATATGCCTCAAAAAGGTTGTGGATGGGCCATGTTTACCACTCTGTAGCATCCCTTGTTCTTTTAACTACAGTCTCTAAACATGTGGGAACTGATGTGACCAACTTTAGGGAGAGGACTATTGTCCTGCTCTTGTTTCATATCAGATCTAGCTGCTCAACAGCCCTGGGGGTCTTCTTTGCAGTATTTTTGGTTTACTAAAGCTAAATGCTTTTAGATGGTGAGAAGTCTGGAAGGCAGTCAAGCCTGTTCATCATCCAGGCTGCAAAGTCATGCTGTTATAACAGAAGCACTGTGCAGTTTAGTATCATCTTCATCTGAAATCTGCAGAAATTTATGAATCAGATAGCAGTGATTTTCTTTTTATTTAAATGTTTGGTCAGAAACTGTTGATGAATAATTGATGGATAAAAGGATAAGTAACAAATTTCAAGTGTTGAGTTGATCCTCTCGGGACCCGGAACACCGCTGTAAAATTTTATATTTCCCTCTGGATGAACCGAATTGCAAAGCTTCCCAACCTTTGGTGCAAAGCATCATAACATTCCCAGAAACCCATCACGCCTCATAATTAACCTCTACTGCAATACATACTCTGTGGTCCCCATAGTAATTGTCTTTTTTAGCAACGAATAGAAACTGAGTTTCTATGCTATGCCATGCCTCAAAGCTTTAAACATGCATTTAGCAAAAATTTCTTAATATTAGTATGAATTGCAAGTTATATTTCTGCTGTTTAAGTTTCACTGGACTTTATGGTGTATTTAAAATTTCACGTTATCTATTTTTGTGTATTTCTGCCAACCAGGGTGGTCTGCCTGCCTGGCTTCTCAAAAAGAAAGACATCGTACTGCGCTCTACAGATTCAGGTGAGAAACAAAAGCAAATGGTAATGTAACCAGTAGAAATTGTATATACAGCACAATTCGCAACAGAGTCATTTGTGTATTCCAGACTACATCGCAGCAGTGGATAAATGGATGGGGAAGTTGCTGCCTATGATAAAGCCGTATCTCTATCAGAATGGTGGTCCGATCATCACTGTTCAGGTGAGTCCAGGACTTTCCTGGTGTTTGGATTTGTACCTGCTTTAGCTGCTGTTGTTATGTTTTACATCATCATTACATACCTGTTTGATAGGTGGAGAATGAATACGGCAGTTACTTTGCCTGTGACTACAACTACATGCGTCACCTGTCCAAGCTGTTCCGCTCTTACCTGGGTGATGAGGTGGTGCTGTTCACTACAGATGGGGCTGGGCTGGGCTACCTCAAGTGTGGCTCAATACAAGACCTCTATGCCACTGTGGATTTTGGGCCGGGTAGGTATCTGTCAACGGTAAAATGCAGAGTGAGGTGAACACTCTAAGCTGAAAACTTCTTGTTTTTTTTCTGCACTGACTCCTTGTCACATTTCATTAGTCATTCACAGGGAAGTAGCAAAAACAAATGCATGATTATTATTGTCTCTTCCTTTTGCTAGGTGCTAATGTTACTGCTGCCTTTAAAGCACAGAGACAAGTTCAACCTCACGGGCCTTTGGTAAGGGTCGCCCTCACAATGTTCTCACAGCATGGTACGTTTTCTCTTTAGGTGCTCACGGTGCTGTTTTTAATTCACAGGTGAACTCTGAATTTTACACTGGATGGCTGGACCACTGGGGATCACATCACTCGGTTGTGTCGCCCACTCGAGTGGCTAAGGTCCTCAGCGAGATGCTGCTCATGGGAGCAAACGTCAACTTGTGAGTTTATGGATCTCAGAGACTGATTGTTAGAGACAGTGAAGGGCTGTATCATCTAAAGCTAGAAATGTATTGGTGAAGTGATGCCTCCAGGGATCAATCCACTGCTACAACTGCCACCTAATACAGTGATTGGCCAAACATGGTGCACAGGTAAATGATAGAAGGTTCTTATCTATCAGACATTATGGCAGCATCATGTTGCTTAGCAGCCACTTAGCAAGATGCTAAAATGATTTATGCACTGGTATTGTATCGTTTTAATTTTACAACTGCCACACAAACATTAAATTAGCTGTTCCTAGCAACAACCTTGCAACAGGCTTAAGTGACAAAAATCTTTGGTACCGATCTACCACCCCATCCCATAATGCACTTTGCATTTCTCCTTCATTTACCTTTTTCATTCTCTTGTGTTTATACACCATTCTACATTTCCACAGTGTGTCAGGGTGGTGTGATCAAAAAGTTTCAGCCAAATGTTTCTTCTACAATAAAAAAAAAAGACATCTCCTTTGACAACACAGTTGTGAATAACGGTAACAAAGAGGCATATGAGCTTCTTAGGTGACATCTACAGGGAGCAGGTGAAAAGAAGCAGATCTGTAAAACATTATTACTCTGTGTAGTGTGTGATTAATAATGAGTCTGATCTTAAATCCACACTTGAACATTTCCATCTTGAGTTTGCAACTATGGCAAACAGTGATTGAAATGGGCTAAATTATTGTAAGAATATACACATTGCTATGTAAAATAATTGGATACTAGCTAATTGCTCTACATTTGCAAATACAGCAGGTGCATATTTTAGCTTATATACCGGTACTCACCTTCCTTCCTCCTCACACAGGTACATGTTCATAGGAGGAACCAACTTTGGATACTGGAATGGTGAGTCCACTTTGACAAACTGATCTGCTGAGATGATGATTGTTTCACATGACTTCTGACAAAACACTGCCTTTTGTCTGACTGTCACTTAATACCCTCAGGGGCCAATATGCCATACGCTGCACAGCCAACAAGCTATGACTACGATGCTCCGCTCACAGAAGCCGGAGACCTCACAGAGAAATATTTTGCCATCCGAGAGGTGATCAAAATGGTACGAACAAGCGTAAGCTTCTACTTTTACAGTGTCTAATATCTGTGAAGGTAATAAAACACTGGCAGCATTTCATTAGCATACGCTAACTGTAGTTACAATAAGTAATTCATTGTTTCTTTTGAGTATGGTTTTCTTGTATAAGCCATTTTGACAAACTTGCATTTTTCCAACAGTACAGTAAGGTACCAGAAGGGCCGATACCACCAACAACTCCAAAGTATGCGTATGGTGCCGTAACAATGAAGAAGGTGGGTGATACTCATCACCTTTAATAAAGTCATTAAAACAGTGTTATAGAGTTTTTACTGTTTTATTGGATTATGCTTCAAATGTTATGTTATACTTATGTTCACATATTTCACCAGACACAATGTACCAACTCTGCAGAAACAGGAAGCTCACCCTGTGACATTATTAGCACACACACTTTGTGACACACACACACACACACACACACACACACACACACACACACACACACACACACACACAGCTTACACACAGACAGCATCAGGACCTGCGTAACAGGAAATGTGATTATATTTGCATATTGACGATGTAACCTATAAAAATAAACGAATGCTGCAGTTCGTGGTGTCGCTCTGTCTGAGATTCACCCGTGCAGCACGTTAACTATCTCGAGTGTCTCAGTGTTGTTTATTCACCTGACTGTTTGTTAACTGTAAATCTCTGACAAACAGCTACTTTTTTAGCACTTTAATAATGATTTTCACATTGCTTTATTAAAAAATGGATAATGAAGCTTATGGACTGATGAAAATTAAAGATTAAAGTTTGACCTTGTGCCACCTGCAGCTCCAGACCGTGTCGGATGCCCTAGACGTACTGTCTCTCTCTGGCCCTGTCAGAAGCATCCATCCTCAGACTTTCATCGACTTGAATCAGGTACCAGTAATTGTTCCGTTTTTCCCGTTTTATCAGCAATAATAACTTTGTACTGTCATTAACGAGTCTCTTATGCTCCTCTAGGCTTTTGGTTTTATGCTTTATAGGACCATCCTGCCCATGGACTGCACCACACCAACTCCACTGTCATCTCCACTGAATGGGGTCCATGACAGAGCATACGTGTCAGTGGACGGGGTGAGTATCAGATGTTAGGTGGAGGTTCTTCTTCATATGAAGCCAGACTTTATCACAGTTCGCTCAGTCAGTTCAAGTTTAGACTAGCTGTTGTTCTTAAATATTTCGGTGGAAGCCAAACGTATGCATCATTAAACTTACACAACTTTTGCTTTCATTAAGTTGTTGTCTTGTTTTTTTTGATTAGGCTCCTGTGTTCATGTTTAGTAAGTCACTTATTTATTCATTAACAAACTTCGATGTCTTTTGCATCAAAACCCATAATTTTTTTTGCAGTAACCGCTGTGGATAAAACAAGAAAAAAAATCATAATAAAATCATTAAAGATGCAGCTGGATATGTTACAAAAGATGAAAACAGAAATGAAACACTGAAAAGAACTGATCTGCAATAAGCACAAAGTACAACCGCATACAATGACACGACAAGGACGGCACACTTTACTGCCAAACAACAGCAGGATAAATAAAAAAGAGATATTCCACAATTAAGGTAGAACTAATAAAGTCATTTCGTCTTTATTAGTTCAGTTTATTAACTGAACTTTATTTATATATATATATATATATATATATATATATATATATGTGTGTATATATATATATATATATATATATATATATATATATATATATATATATATATATATATATATATATATATATATATATATATATATATATATATATATATATATATATATATATATATATATATATATATATATATATATATATATATATATATATATATATATATATATATAACACACACACACAGTGGGGCAAAAAAGTATTTAGTCAGCCACCTCCTCTATCTGCCGGTGGTACATACCGTGCAGGGGCCTGTCCTTCCATGATGGTTCCTTGTCTCCCTCCTCTTTCTTGGGTTTCTGCTGCCTGAGGTATTCACTGAGCACTCGGTCAGTTGGGGCCATCTTCCCAATGTATTCTTGGATGTTCGTTGTCTCATCCTGGACTGTGGTGCTGACACTCACCAGTCCCCGGCCCCCTTCCTTCCGCTTAGCGTACAGCCTCAGGGTGCTGGACTTGGGGTGAAACCCTCCATGCATGGTAAGGAGCTTTCTTGTCTTTATGTCAGTGGCTTCTATCTCCTCCTTTGGCCAGCCTATTACCCCAGCAGGGTACCTGATCACGGGCAGGGCGTACGTGTTGATGGCCCGGATCTTGTTCTTACCATTCAGCTGACTCCTCAGGACTTGCCTGACCCTCTGCAGGTACTTGGTGGTTGCAGCTTTTCTAGTGGCCTCTTCATGGTTCCCATTCGCCTGCGGGATCCCCAGGTACTTGTAACTGTCCTCTATGTCTGCAATGTTGCCTCCTGGTAGTTCAATCCCCTCAGTTATGACTACCTTCCCTCTCTTTGTTACCATCCGACTACACTTCTCCAGTCCGAATGACATTCCAATGTCATTGCTGTATAGCCTGGTAGTGTGGATCAGTGAATCGATGTCTCGTTCACTCTTGGCATACAGCTTGATGTCATCCATGTACAGGAGGTGGCTGACAACTGCTCCGTTCCGTAGTCGGTATCCGTAGCCAGTCTTGTTAATGATCTCACTGAGGGGGTTCAGGCCTATGCAGAACAGCAGTGGGGACAGAGCATCTCCTTGGTAGATCCCGCACTTGATGGTGACTTGTACTATGGGCTTGGAGTTGGCCTCTAGTGTTGTACGCCACATCCCCATTGAGTTCCTGATGAAGGCTCTTAGGGTCCCATTGATCTTGTACAATTCTAGGCATTCCAGTATCCAGCTGTGGGGCATTGAGTCATAGGCCTTCTTGTAATCAATCCAGGCAGTGCACAGGTTGGTCAGTCTGGTCTTGCAGTCTCGGCTGATTGTTCTGTCTACCAGTAGCTAGTGTTTTGCGCCTCTGGTATTCTTGCCAATCCCTTTCTGTGTCCCGCTCATGTATTGACCCATGTGCCTGTTCATCTTAGCCGATATGATGCCTGACAGGAGCTTCCATGTAGTACTGAGGCAGGTTATTGGTCGGTAGTTGGAGGGGACCGGTCCCTTCTTGGGGTCCTTGGGGATCAGGACCGTCCGACCTTCGGTTAGCCATTCCGGGTGTCTCCCGTTAACTAGCAGCTGGTTCATTTGTGCTGCCAGACGCTCGTGGAGTGCAGTCAGCTTCTTCAGCCAGTAGGCGTGAACCATGTCGGGCCCTGGTGCTGTCCAACTCTTCATACTGGAGACCCTTTCTTGGATGTCTGCCACTGTGATGGTTACTGGACCCTGTTCAGGGAGGTCGCTGTGGTCTGCCCTCAGATCCACTAGCCACTGAGCATTGCCGTTATGGGTTGCGTCCTTCTCCCATATGCTCTTCCAGTATTGCTCCGTCTCCAGCCTTGGTGGTGCTGTTCTCTTATTATTATTATTGTTCCCTTGCCACTGAGAGTACACCTTTGCTGGTTCTGTGGAGAACAGCTGGTTTATTCTCCTGCCTTCTATCTCTCTGGTGTACCTCCTCAAGCGGCTGGCCAAGGCTGTGAGTCTTTGCTTGGCAGTTTCCAAGGCCTCAGGTATGGACAGCTTGCTGTATTTCTTATGCACCTTCTGTGTCGCACCTTTCTGCAACTCCATTAGTTGGCTAACCTCCCTCCTACTTTGATCTTGCCCTCTAGCCTCCTTCTCCATGGAGGGTACTGCCCCTTGTGGCTGTTCAACTTGTAGCCAAGCATCTCACTGATCACTGCTGCCGTATTGTAGATCAGCTTGTTAGTGTCGGTAATCGTGGTTGTAGGTATCGTCCGTAGTGCTGCATTAACATCATCTAGCAGACCTTCTGAGGGTACTTCACGTAATCTTGGTAACCGACTACGGGGGATACAGGTTTCAAGCAGCTGGATAGTGTAGTGGTTAGACTACACGCCTTTGGAACAGAGGATCGCAAGTTCGATTCCTGCCTAGGGTGTCTGTATCCAGTAAGGGTCCTAAGGCTAGACCCCCTATGCTAAGCAAGCCTACCGCAGACATGAGCGAGACAGATAAATATGAAGGCATGCCGGCTCGGACGTCGCCCGGATCAACAAGGTCCGCGTCAGGTGTTGAGGAACCAGGGCACCCTGATGAAAAGTGGGCTACTGGAACAAGAAGGCATCGGTGGGCTATATATATGTGTGTGTGTATGTGTATGTGTATATATATATATATATATATATATATTATTTTAGGGGTGCAACGATACACAAAATTCACGGTTCGGTTCGATACTTTGGTGTCACGGTTCGATATTTTTTTCGATACAAAAAAAATGTTCATGCATTTTTAATTTGTCATTTATTAAAATTATAAATATATATTTTAACTCAAAAGTACAGTTTTTAAATTTAACCCTAACCCTTGTGCGTGTTTTTTATTTTGACAGCGAATGCGCACCTGCGGACCACTTATGTGCAGCCCTGGTTATTTAGCTCGTCATATTGCAGCCACAGAAATTCTTTTGTCCATAAAACCATAAAGCTGCACTTTCTTTTTGCCTTATAGTCTGATTTGTCATAACTTCTCCGTTTTGTGGTAAGCTTTTCTTTGGCTGTCACTTCTTCACCCTGACCTGTCTTATTTGGCTCAGCAGAACTAAAATATATATCTGTCTGTGAAGGTTCTCAGTCATCCAGGTCATCGTAGTCAAATATATATCCTGCTGCTTTTACACACGCACTCACATAAGCTCAGCGATTCTCTGCGCGATCAACCTCTCACATGTTTAAGCTTGCTGCGGGAGATTTCACTTGTCATGTTTGCATAGTAAGCTAACAATTAATAAGACGATGTCAGAGGAATTGGTGCACAAATTATCATCACTCACAGATCAGTGCTGTCGCTCTCTATACACAGTTCGCACGATTGCAAAGTGAAAGCAAAAAAACAAGCGCAAATTCAAACGCGATTTCAATATGTCACATATTGACAGTGGCTCACCGATGCCAATGACATAATTACCCAGCTACATTTCCGAAAGAATGCAAAAGCATTGACATATATTTTTCCTACAATAGCCCGACGGGCAGGGAAGAGATAGATTTTGGTAGCCCGACTGAAAAGATCGCTAGCCCCGGGACGTCGGGCTAGCGATATTGCGAGCCCTGTATCTGATTGAGGAATCACTCATCTTTGGAAAAGAGAGTTTATTACAGAGAAATGTCTCTTTCCAAAATAAAAGCTATACTATCCGCTTCTTCTGGGCTATATTCTCAGCAGCATAAGGAGAATCATGTGCCAACAGCTGTCTAAATGACTCGGCTAAAGTTAGTAGCATGCTTGCTTGTTTTTTTCTGCTTCCACTTGTCTTTGCACTAGGATGATGTCGGCGTAAATGTGCAGTCATATTCGTTGTGTTCCCACTAGTGCTTTCAGGTTAATCTCGTTGAAATGACCTTAACGCCACAACACGGCAAATCTCCGTTAACGAGCTACCGCCGATCGCCCCGTGCATGGGGCTAGATGGCCAACATGTTAACGAGCTAACTGCGTTAACACACTAGCTCCCACCCATGTAATTGAGCATTGCATGGCAAACATACTGTTTTACTTTAGTCCATGACTCGCTTACCTTCAGGGTCATACGTCACATGAAAACCAAAATAATTCCAAACGCCAGATCTGAATGCCCTGCGCTCTTCCTTCTGACGATGCTGTCTGTGTTGAGCGCTCAGTGAATCTGCGTTCGACTACTCCGCCTAGGCTGCACTGTCGAGCCTAGGCGGAGTAGTCGAACGCAGATTCACTGAGCGCTCAACACAGACAGCATCGTCAGAAGGAAAGTTGATAAAATAAATCAAAAATTTTGTATTGTTCGATACATATGCGTACCGAACCGAAAGCACTGTATCGAACGGTTCAATATCGATACGAATATCGTTGCACCCCTAATATATATATTAGACCTTTAAATCATTCTCTCCTTTTTCACTGAGTAGGTTTTATTTTTTTATTTATTTTTTTTGCATCTGGATTCTTCTTCCTTCATCTCAAAAGAACTGAAATTAAAAGAAAAGAAAAAGGAGCTCTAGATGTTTAGTTTTCCCTCAAATTTCCTTTAAAATCTTTTTCAGATGTGATACTTGGTGTGGGGTTTTTTGTTATTATTATTTTGAAAATAATATTTTAAAAGTGCCATTTCCGTTACCTCCTCGTGGTTCTTAATCTTTCTTACATTTTCATTTAAGTCTAAAACTACAGGTAGTATAATAAGATAGATTAGTAAACAAAACAGGTTAAGCTTTTAAACTTGATATAATCTCCACTTTTTCCCCAAAAACTGCTTTGCACTGATCAAGAAAATGTGATTATTTCTGCTATAATCTGGATTTTTTTTACAGATTTTTTTTTATTTCTTCTCAAGCTGGCTGTAGGAATTCTTGAAAGGGATAAAGTCTTAAGCATCAATGTAACCGGGAAGGCTCGAAGTCAGGTGGACATACTGGTGGAGAACATGGGCCGAGTAAACTACGGAAAACAGATCAACGATTTCAAGGTTTGTTTCTGTGCTACAACATGTCGTGCTGATGTTTGTCCTTTGGACATTTTAGTGTTTGTGTAAGTATCCCAGGTCTATGGTCATGCGGAATTTGGTCACTTTTGTAAAAATTGTCCAGAGGTTCATGTAGGGTTTTTTTTGGTTCTTCAGAGTTTCATCAATCAGAGATCAGATAATAAAACATAATAATTGACACACAAACAAAACTATTTTCTGTTTATCTATTATTATTATTATTATTATTGTTAGCTGTTTAAAAAAACAGTCCCGTGAGATCTTCTCTTCTCTTATCACAGGGCTTGGTGTCTAATCTGACCCTGGGGGCGGACCTTCTCACCGACTGGACCATGTACAGTCTCAGTATTGATGAAGCAGTCATGAAGGGCCTCCTCGGAGAAAAAGAGCCTGCACTTTTTGATCCACCTCAGCCAGCTGATCTCTCCCCTCCAGCTTTCTACGGGGGAAGCTTCGTGATACCCGACGGCATCCCAGACCTCCCTCAGGACACCTACATCAAGCTGAGCAGTTGGAGAAAGGCATGTGACATGTTTTATAGCACGCACTGGTGCTAACTTGTCAAAAGACAGGTTTTGCTTTTCTCTGCTGAATGTTCTTATGCATTTAATATTTTTGGTTTTAGAGGGTCTGCTGGATAGAAGGTGACAGTTTGACCTCAAAGTACATGTGTTTATGTGACTGTATACAGACTGAATATTCATTTTTAGTTGCATCCTGGTAAATGAAATTATTGTGTACAATTTTTTAGGACCAGGTGGTGTATTAGACCTTTGACATCTAGATAGATACACAAGATATTTTTAATTTTTGTTAATTATTTAATTTTATTTTGATGAAAAATGGGCTAAGTAGCTTGTCTTTGTGATTTTGTGTTTTTCAGGGACAGATCTGGATAAACGGCTTTAATGTAGGACGTTACTGGCCGACTCGAGGGCCTCAGATGACACTTTTTGTCCCTGCTAACATCCTCAGTACAGCTGCACCAAACAATGTGACCGTCCTGGAGCTTGAAGGGGCTCTCTGCGGCTCTAAAGCGTGCACTGTGGAGTTCACCAACACCCCCATCCTCAATGCAACAGTCCAGTCTGACTACAAACAGCACAGTTGTTAAAGAGGATTTACTGTGACGATAAGAAAACTCTCCGCTGCACAAAAGGGATCTATTTGCACATTTAGACTCATTGATTTAGCACTTGTTGGGTCACCTCAACAATCTTTCTTTTTTTTTTTTAAACTATGAAAAGTGGTTAAATTTGGGAAATAATATCAATGATGTGTGTTTTTGTGCATTTTGCTGAATTATTTTAGCATGTTTTTTATCAGCACATTAACTTCGGGTTTCTCTACCTCACTGATTCCACATGATTCCAAATTCACAGACTTTTTTTCCTCTTCAAAAAGGGAATGAAGTGAAAGCCACTGAAAGCTGTTTTTTTTTTTTTTTCTTTGTTGTTCAAAACTCAGATCAGGGAATTATTGTATTTTTAAATTACTGCGGGATTGCTGCTTTTATTCTTTTACATTACATTACATGCACTCTGAGTTTGATTTACCTTTATACACCTTTCAAATAAAAACCAAATAATTTGGAATTTCAGAAATCCCCTTTGTCTTGTCTTTGTATGAAAAGATACCAGTCCGCCTGGCTGCTGTGGTGGTACAGTGGTTGGAAGGGTTGGGATCTGCTGCTGAGGCTTGTCTGTGTCCAAAAACATGGCTGTAGGTTCTTCTGAAGTGGCCTTGGGTGAGGCTGCACTTAAGTGCACAAAAACATGTAGTCCTCTCTATAAAAGGTAAGCGTTGTTTGTGGTGGGAAATACTGGGTGTGATGTATCCATCACCATAAGGTGAACAAAGCCATTATGGCCACTTTATTAGATATACTTAGCTTGTTAATACAAATGTCTAATAATCCAATCACATGGCACCAACTCAAAGCATTTAGATATGTAGTCATGGTGAAAACAACCTGATAAAGTCCAAGTGACTGAACGTGGTCTGAATATTGCAGATAGTGCTGGTCTGCTGGGATTTTCCTGCACAAAACTGTGTAACCCAGTGAGCAGCGGTTCTCTGAGTGAAAGTGTTTTGAGGTCAGATGAGAATAGCCAGACTGTCTCCAGCTGATAGGAAGGCAACAATAAGTAGATTGGGTAGTATTTTACAATCTCTGGCTCTCTTCCACAGCATGACTTTGTCCTGTCTTCCTTCTCTGACCCCATCCAGTCGCGGTAGATGGCCGCCCCTCCCTGAGACTGGTTCTGCTGGAGGTTTCTTCCTGTTAAAAAGGGAGTTTTTCCTTCTCACTGTCGCCAAAGTGCTTAATCATAGGGGTCATATGATTGTTGGGATTTTGTCTGTATGTATTATTGTAGGGTCTAACTTACAATATAAATCATCTTGAGGTGGCTGTTGTTGTGATTCGGCGCTGTATAAAATTGAATTGAAAAACATTGCCTGCTCTAACAAATCTTGATTTCTGGTGCAACATTTGGATGCTAGGGTCAGAATTGGATATAAAACATCCATCCTTGTGTCAGGATGCAGGACCTGCACGACTTGATGGATGAATGAATTCTGCTCTCTACCAAAAAATTCTGAAGAAGCATGACCGGCCATCAGTTTATGCCCTGACGTTCAAGAGCTCAGGTTATGCAGCAGTGCAATGATTGGAAACATACTAGCAAGTCCATCTCTGAATGGCTCATCAAAACAGGGTTTGGAGTGGCCAAGTCAATATCTGGACTTGAAATAAGCCGAGACACTTTGGAACGTCCTAAAAAGTCTGTTCATGATTTGAAATTGTCAAATGTGACTGAATTAAAACAATTTTGCAAAAAAGAGTGGGATAAAATTGATCCATAAAGATGTGAAGGCCTCATTGCCAAATGCTTGTGTGCAGCTCTTGCTGCCAGGGGTGTCACAACCAGTTATTAGCTTTAGGGAGCAATAACCTTTTTTACACAGTAGGCTGGATAACTTTGCTTTTCTTTTCTTTTATATGGAATCATTGTTTCAAAACAAAACCACCATTAAATGCAAAACCCCCAGACTGAGAAACGGCTTCATTCCAGAAGCTGTGAGACATCTCAATACATAATGGACAAGAAACTGCTACTGTGGTGTAATCACTACAGATACTTTGCTGCTAAAATACTTATACCTACACTTCTATACTTTATACTGTTACTCAGGTTGTTGCACTTTACTTAATTTGTATTATTCTATTACTTATCTGTATTATTTATTACTTATTTGTATTATTTTATTACTATTTGGTACTATTTTATTACCTGTCATTCTGTTGTTTTTATGGAAAACCTGTGGAAAACCTGTGGGTATGTAATTTCGTTCCATCTCATGTAAACATGCGATGAGAATGACAATAAAGCTTCCTTGAATCCTTGAAAACAGAATTGTTAAAAGTTATTTGATGATCTGAAACATGTAAGTGTGGGAAAAAGACACACACACACAGAAGAAAAACTCAGGAAAGGGAAGATACTTTTTCACAGCGCTGTGGCGATTTCTCTGGTTATAAAACAAATCTGAACAAGGTTACAGGAACTCAGTGGATAAAGCAGGATGACTGGATATCAGGTATTCCAGTGAGAAGTTACTTCCTAACACAGGAAAGACTAAAGAACTGCATAGTAAGATAATGTATTTCATTTCTGTCCCGATTCTTTTATGATGGGCTGAGAATAAACAACAAATACTCAGAGCAGGTCCGGTCAACAACAATTATTTATTAAGCACATATATGTGGTAGATCCACACGACACCACCCAAAGCGCAGTCCGGTAGATCTCAAATTGGAAGCACACAGGCTTCACTATTTTAAAGGGCTGAACACGCACTGTCTGCATAAGCAAAGTATGTTATCATGCAACAGTGACAGTTAACTTCATCCCCCTCTAAGGCAGTAATGTTCACACCCACTTACAGTCTCAACGCTCTTTCACTCTGTTTTGTTTCCTGTTGCTCTCGTTATGAGGCCCATGATCATGAGTTTCACATCCTGTTCAAACTTTACCGTATGCAGTTACAAGCAATTTATTAACTTCTGGATTACTATGACACTTACTGCTGCATAATATATATTTTCCAAATTTCCTGGAGCCTGCTGTGCTTGTGGCTTCCCTGCAGTTTGTTGCACCCTTTTTTGTGAGGTGCTAAGGCAAGTTTACTCTCCTTGTTTCAGGTATGTGCCTTTCAGCCTTTTCAACATTAACACTTTGAAGTTGTCATATTCAAAGGAAACTAAACAAATAATTGATCATTCACATCTTGTCAGTTCCATGTTTCTGGACTGTGTAAAGTGTTAAAGAACTTTTTTCTATCCGCATTTGATCCTGCAGTGGTTTCTTGCAGTCTGTAGACGAAGAGGCAGAAAAATGGGGCAGAAAAGAAGAATGCTTCTTGCTGCAATAATTTTTATAGCTGTCTATTACAAAGTAAGAATCATAATTCAAACAAATATTAGAAGGTTAAAAAATTATACATTTAAAAATGTCTTTTTAAATGTCTTTTTAAATGTGATATATCAATTAGGTGACCGCGAAGGAAACAAGACTACTGGATGTCCAAAAGACCACAAATGTTGTGGATGATCTGTACTATGGATGCCGTGAAGAGGCCATGAAGAAGTTCATCGAGTCAGATGTGTTAAAACAAGAACTAAATAACAGTGAAGGATTTCAGAAAGCGTGGAATAAAAGTATTGAGTGTTCAAAGCAGATCCCTCAAGGACGAAAAGAGCATAGTGCTGCACTTTCAGTCTATATTAATGAGGATAAATCGTTCATACAAACACTGAACAAAGCAATAGAGACAATGGGTGGAAATGTTAGCATCTATGAAGACCACTTCAACCTCAAGTCTCTTCATTTCCTGCTGATGGACTCCATGAGGCTGCTGAAGCCAAAGGAGTGCAAGAACTTTTATGTTTTTCAAGATGGTAAAAACCAACCACAGAAAGGCTCCACAGTGAGATTTACAAGTTTCACTTTAGCTTATTCAGACTATGAAGAGCTAAAGAGACCTAAACATGTCAATGAGAGTACTATTTTACATCTCACTTCTTGCTTCTTTGTCAACCTGAAAGACTATGTGTGCGGTCAAGAACAGGATGAAATACTCTTATCTCCAGCAGAAGTTTTCACTGTGGAACAAGTGAAAACAAAAACTACATCGGATGGTGACGAATACCTTGAGATTGATTTGAAACAGTCGGGACTGAAAAGCTCACACAACTGTTACATCTTTTCACGGTAAGATTCATATTCTCTCAAGTAAAGTGAATTTTTTTTTATTAGTTCTACAGAAATTAAACTTAGAACTACAAATGTATCTTTCAGTGTGATGTTAAATATATAAATATGTTTTTTATGTATTTGAAAAAAAAAAGTTCTAGTTGCATATACTAAAATACTTAAGCCCCATAAATCAAAAGAGGGAAATATTGGTGTCTGAAACAGTCTGTTACTCTGTTATAACTTAGTGGTTGTTATTGCTGTAAGTACACAGTAATAACTGGGGAATACTCAGCTTATCAAAGCTTTTATAAACTCTGATGTAAAATTAAGTGATGTGAAAAGTAGCAAAAAGAGGATTTTAAAATGTGAGGATTGCTCTCCACATCTCCACTGGGGTTGAGTGTGGTTTAAATAAAACCACGTGTCAGTAGATTTTACTTAAAGTATTTTCTCTCCTTTATCAATCCAGGATGTCAGTAGGTCAGGAGACTACCACAGCTGTTGCAGAGCGAGACAGGTAAACTATTATTATTAATGATTATTTTTGTAATAATAATAATAATAATAATAATAATAATAATAATAATATGCTTTTTTCCCATGTCTTCAGGTCTCCTCCAGCTGTTGTCGCCACCCTGTGGCTTGTATCAGTGCTTGCAGCCTTATCTTCTGTTTCTTTAGCTGTTTAGCAAAAACAGTTATCATTCAGAGTTTTCTGGGTTTTATAATCTGCAATATTGCTTTGATTATTCATACACCTTTTTTTAGGTCTTTATTTGGCAGATTGTGGTGAATTGCAGTATTGCAGTATTGTGTCAAAATATAGTCAAATACAGTTTTCTGCTTCTGTCATATATTATGAATTATAAACTCAGTTTTTATTTTCTTTATGCACGCTAGAAAAATGTACAGCATACTTGAAATATATATACAGTATGTGTTTATTATTTCTTGTTAGGGTTTGCATGCCTTTAAAATGATTATAGGAAATGAGTGATGGGAATGAAAAAAGCCGATATGTGTCGATAAGGTCAGAATAAAGGGTTGGTACAGTTGCTTCTGGTGTACCTCCAAGTATTCAACAATGGAAATACAATAATTCTTTAATGCAATTCTGGAAAATGATTGTATATTATATTTAATATATGTATATTACAACATAAACGACTTTCAGGAAAACTTTAATGTATGATTCACAGGACTAAACTAAATACGCCCTTACTGATTAGGGTAAGTGGCATTCAGTAGTGATGTGCGATACCACTGATTTTCTTTCCGACCCGATACCAAGTATAATTCAGGGTGGTATCGGCGATACTGATCCGATACCGATACTCTGTACAAAAACTTTTTTTTTTACTGTATCTTTTATTGTATCTCAAATTATAGCTTCATAATGATTACAGGACGTCAGATTACTTGTTCTTATCACTTAATAATGCAGAATTATCATACAGAAAACTGTATGATGCTTGCAAAGTACTGAAGTTAGTGTCAGCAGCATAATGCGGTTATTTCTGTCCTGGATGCAGTTTTGCACTTTGCCATTTATCTTGTCTTTTTGTGCAATAAAAATAAATTAAATGTCCATGTCCACACTAGACGGTGTTACTTTTTTCTTCCTCTGACACGTGAACTGATATCGGTTGATTGTAGTGCGAGCGCAAGAACCAATAAGCCTGATCGATAGGCAGGTGAACAATTCCAAGGAATTGGACTACTGGGAACCAGTTTTCTAGAAGAACTGGTTCTCGATTTCCATCCCTAATTAAGACAGTAATATTGACAGAAAATTGTACTTGCCATAGCTTTTTTGATTTATTAGACAATTTGGATTAATTGGTAGGGTCATTCTTGCTTTTTTTTTGATAATTAATTACTTGCTAATTAAATATCGATTGATGCCAACCACCCAGCCAGACATCACTTAACCGAGAGAATCTAGGCTAACACGAAACCTGTGCATGTTTGATTCTTGAGCAGGTTGTGAACATTTCTGTGGACGTCATTGAAAAACATGCAACAAAGAAGCTGCTGAACTGAATAAAAGACAATGCTCGGATATTGTGAGACTTCCTGAGCCTGACAGGAAGCCAGACCTCATTCTTTTTCATTTAACACTGCAGGATGTGTTTGTCCTGTCTTCTTCTCTGCAATGGTGGACCACAGCTCTGGTCACTGACTGTAGTGTGGCTGTTTAAACATATTTCACTAAACCACTGTGTCAACTTTCTGTTTTATAAAGATTTGAGGGTTTGCTTAAGACCTTTGCAACTGCACTTCCTCTCTCTCTCTCTCTCTCTCTCTCTCTCTCCAGTAGATGGGAAGAAAACAGAGTATGCAAACCCAATACTAAAAACAGAATCTCCTTGGTTTAAAAAAATAGAAATCAGGAAGGCAGTAAATGCATAGCACCATATATCTGTTGCAGAAGGTGCAACCTGAAAGGCAGAGGAGACTGGAAGGTGGTGTCGGGGGAGAATGTGGCTAGGCTGTGGATGGTAGGCTGTCACATGGCTTTAGAAATCAAGAAATGGAAACAAGTGAAGGCTGAGCCAAGGATTAAATGGTGAATGTTGAGGAAGTAAGAATGTCACACAGAGTTCATGAAGGAGTTGCGACAGCCTCTGAGGAGTAGCGAAGAGTTAGCAGATGACAGCTGCAGGGCTGAGGGAAACTGGCAGCAAGATGTTTGGTGCTCTACAAAGAAAAATATTCAAAGAACAAAGGTTAACAAAGAAAAAGCGGGATAGTGAGGGAGATGAAGAAAGTAGACAGGAGTACTGGGAAACTAGGTGTAGAGCAAAGATGGCAGACAATGGCAAAGGTTGTATTCAGTGTTGGGGTCATTACTCAAAATAGTAATCTATTATACAACATGAGTTAGTGAAATCATACTTCAGAATCAGTTTTAGTAGCAAGGAAGTTATTGCTCTTTTAACGCGTAAACACAGTGTGGTAATGAGTATAAGGGCATCCAGGAAATTGTGCAATGAACAGATGCAAGAATACTGATGTTTACACCCTTGTGCAATAAGGACGATGTATGTTGTATCTGAATACACAATAACACAGCTGATCAAGTTGTTTCACTAACTGATCTACACAAGGAAATTTGTTGAGGGTATAGGAATTGTGTCAGTTGTTTGAATTGAAACAATAACTGTAATCTGCCCATTTCAACTTTAATCTCAAAATGAACTTTTTTTTAAATGTGCTGCTCTTACTCCTTCCTACATTACGTACATAAAGTTAAGGTGCACCCCAGTGTGGACAGCAGTTCTGTTATACAACAGCTTGTTTTCATACAGTTTCATTCCTGTAACTTTAATATGCCCTCATTTGTCCAAGTAGGGCTGCTAGAGTCTCTTGTTTACTTTAGATAAAATCTGCATGGAACAAGGACTGTGGTATTTGGTCCCATCAGTTATACTGAAATAATGTGAGAACAGGGATGTAAAGGCAATTTGGTGCTTTGGTTGGGCTTAAAAGAGCTAAGTTATGTAGACATTACTTGACAAATCTAAACAAGGTTACAGAAACTCAGTAGCTCCAGAAGGACAAGTAACAGGAAAAATCAGTGGAAAACAAATCCCCCGGTGCCATGTTACTTCCTCCACAGGAAAGACTAAGAAGTTCTATGGTAAGATAACTTGCTTCACTTCTCCAGACCCTATTGGGTGTCCCGGCTGTTTGATGGACCCTTTGCTGTGAGTTGCTAGCACAAGTTTACTTTCCTTGCTTCTGGTAAGTGCCTTTTAGGTTTTTTTAGTCTTCTACTTATATATTTTTTCCACATCAAAGTTTCTGGACCATGTAAAGTGTTAAAGAACTTTTTTCTATCCACATGTGATCCTGCAGTGCTTTCTTTCAGTCTGTAGAAGAAGAGGAAAAAAAATGGAGTACAAAAAAAGAGTGCTTCTTGCTACAATATTTTTTTTCACAGCTGTCTGCTACAAAGTAAGAATTATGTTTCATACAAACAAATATAAGAAGATTTGAAAAATTATCCTCCTAAAAATGCTTTTAAAAATGATATATCTCTATTAATGTGTTTTTAAATGTGATAAATCTCAATTAAAGGTGACAGCACAGGAAACAAGGCTACTGGATTTTCTAAATAGCACAAATGTTGTAGATGACCAGTACAAAGGATGTCGTGAAGAGGCCATGAAGAAGTTCATCAAGTCAGATGTGTTAAAACGAGAACTAAATAACAGTGAAGGATTTCAGAAAGCGTGGAATAAAAGTAACGAGTGTTCAAAGCAGATCCCTCAAGGACGAAAAGAGCATACTGCTGCACTTTCAGTCTATCTTAAAGCGGATAAATTGTTCATACAAACACTGAACAAAGCAATAGAGACAATGGGTGGAAATGTTAGCATCTATGAAGACCACTTCAACTTCAAGTCTCTTCATTTCCTGCTGATGGACTCCATGAGGCTGCTGAAGCCAAAGGAGTGCAAGAACGTTTATGTTTTTCAAGATGGTCAAAACCAACCACAGAAAGGCTCCACAGTGAGATTTACAAGTTTCACTTTAGCTTATTCAGACTATGAAGAGCTAAAGAGACTTGAAGATGTCAATGAGAATACTATTTTACATCTCACTTCATGCTTCTTTGTCAACCTGAAAGACTATGTGTGCGGTCAAGAACAGGATGAAATACTCTTATCTCCAGCAGAAGTTTTCACTGTGGAACAAGTGGAAACAAAAACTACATCGGATGGTGACGAATACCTTGAGATTGTTTTGAAACAGTCAGGACTGCAAAGCTCACACAACTGTTACATGTTTTCACGGTAAGATTCATATTCTCTCAATTAAAGTGAAATATTTTTCTATTAAACTTGGAACTGCAAAGTTAACTTTTAATGTGATGTTTATCATGTGAGTGTTAACATATTCGAAGGAGATACAAACATTTTACGTAGTCTAAGTGCATATAATAAAAATATGATAAAAATACTTCATAAGCCCCATACATTCTGTATTTCTATATAACATATATATATTAGGGGCGCAACGATACTCCTATCGATATTGAACCGTTCGATACAGTGCTTTCGGTTCAGTGCGCATATGTATCGAACAATACAACATTTTTTATTTATTTCATCAACTTTTCTTCTGACGATGCTGTCTGTGTTGAGCGCTCAGTGGATCTGCGTTCGACTACTCCGCCTAGGCTGCACTGTCGAGCGCAGATCCACTGAGCGCAGCGCAAGCTAGCAAGACAGAAGCTAAGCTCGTTGCAACATGGCAACTTCCTCAATGCTACCCGAAATTGAACCTCCCCCACCCTCATTCAGATCTGGCGTTTGGAACTATCTTGGTTTTCATGTGAAGTGAACTGAACCGTGAACTTTGTGTATCGTTGCACCCCTAATATATATATATAATATAACAAAAATATTAGTAACACATATTTATTTATCTCAATAAATGTGCATACACCTAAACAATGAAAACTACTAAGAAAACTCATAGGTGTTGTCAGGAAAGCATGAAGTGAGTGGAAGTAGCATGAAAAGTGGCAAAAACGGGATTTTAAAAGTGAGGTTTATCTCTCCACATGTCCAGTGTTGAGGTTGGGTGTGGTTTGAAAATGTGTCAGCACATTTACTTCAATTACTGTTTTTGGCTTATCCAATTCAGCACTTCAAGAGGGCATGAGACTACCACAGCTGTCATAGAGCGATCCAGGTGACTATTATTGCTATTTTTATTGTTATCATTACTATTATTATTATTATCCGTTAATTTATTTCGTCTTTTCTAATTCAGTGTTCCAGGAGTTGTCACAGACCGAAACAGGTAAATTATTATTATTATTATTATTATTATTACAACAAACAACAACAACAACAACAACAACAACAACAACAACAACAACAGTAATCTCTTCCTGTCTCTCTGCGTTGTTTCCATGTCTTCAGGTCTCCTCCAGCTGTTGTCTCCACCCTGTGGCTTGTATCAGTGCTTGCGGCCTTATCTTTGTTTTCTTTAGCTGTTTAGCAAAAACAGTTTTCATTCAGAGTTTCAGAGTTTTATCATCTACAGTATTGCTGTGATTCTTCATACAATTGTTTTACATGTTATCTGACTGATTGTGTTGAATTAGTTGTCTTAGCAGCAATTTTCTGTTTCTGTCATATGTTATGAATTATAGACTTCATGACTTCAGAATATTTGATAAAGATTTTAAAGGGATGCAGAAAATTGGTGTAAAACACAGTGGGTTCAAATTTCAGGCTCATGTGCAGCTGCTGTCAAGACCAACTAGAAATAATCTGCAATCATGAGATGCTTTTATTTGTTCTTATGGTCACATAGATCGATAGATATATATTGATAGGTTTTATAGACTTTATTAAGCCTGCACAGTTCATTTGTTCTAGCGGCACAGGGGTCAGCAAGAAAAAAGGTGAATTTGATATAGATTAGAAAAGAAATAAGAAAAAATGTATACAGATTAAAAAAACAACAAAATACTATAGAAAAGTGTATGTTACTGTAGTAAAATACACTGCAAGACATGTCACAGAGATTATGTTATATGTATATAAAGTGCAGTGGGACCGATAACATATACACGTATGTATTTTAGTAGGTATCTGTGATGTGTGCGCATTGTACTGTCTGACTGATTTGAAGGACTTACGACAGCGCTCTGTCCTAAACAGTCGCTGATGCTCTTCCTGCCAAACTGCTTCTGTTTCCCTGTCAAATAAACAACATGCAAAATATAAAAGGCTTTGCAATGAATTTAGCCTGATCACACAAACATTTTACCCACAAATATGTTTTTTTCCCCTTCTTACATCATGTCATTTCATCTGCTCAGTCATCCCGGGGAATATTGTTTTTCTTTTTATTGATTTATTGATTTATTTCTTTTTTGTATTGTTTGATTTTTATTGTTACATTTGTATGTTTTTTTAGTGCTCACACCTGTGGAGTTTATGGCCATGAAGGACACTGGCATCAGACAATTAGGACAGGCCTCTTTCAGCCAGAGGACTAAAAGGGGTTTGGTGGGAGGGATGAGAGACAAAGGGAGCTGCTGGAGAGAGAGTGGAGAGGCAGGGCAGGCTATGCCTGTGTCCCAGCCTTTGTAATGCTATAGACGGAAGTTTGAAACAGCTGGCAGTTCCAGCGAGTACTGCTCCACTAAAGTAAATCAAGTGACTGTCAGTTGTTTTCCAAGGTTGGGGGTGCAGCACTTGGCGAGGTGGCAAGTAGAGTGGTGTGTTTCTACTGTACATGAGCACTCAAAACACTTTAAAGAACAGGCTTCATGGAAATATGAAGGATGTTGTTTCCACAGAAATATAAGTATATGATTTTTTACGAATGCCTTGAATCTTCCCAGTAGTACCCACTTCCTCATACTCAAGCTGAAAAGTTTTGAAATAAAAAGTACCGTCACACAAGTTCACTGGAAACCTACGTTAGGAGGCACGTTTCCTCCAAGCTGAATCAGGGCATGATTCAACATTTCCAAGTTTCCCAAAAATGAGAACTTCAAAAGTGGATAGATCATGACATCTCTCAATATGAAAGTGTTGTCAGCTGAGTTAATTTGTTACTGCCTAGTGTGGTGAACTGTTCTGTGAGACCAGATTATTCACATTGTTTGGTGACTTTTCATTCCTTAAATTTTAAGATACCCAGATTTTCCAACTACGATGCGTCCGGTTAACTTTAGTAAAGAGAAGCACTGAGGTATTTGAAATGGTAAATGGCCTATATTTGTATAGCGCTTTTACTAGTCCCCCCTAGAGACCCCAAAGCGCTTTACACATCTAGTCATCCACCCATTCACACACACATTCACACACTGGTGGAGGCAGCTACAGTTGTAGCCAGAGCTGCCCTGGGGCAGACTGACAGAAGCGAGGCTGCCATATCGCACCATCGGCCCTTCTGGCCAACACCAGGCGGTAGGTGAAGTGTCTTGCCAAGGACACAACGACTGATACTGTCCAAGCTGGGGCTCGAACCGGCAACCTTCTGACTCCCAACTCTTGAGCCACGATCATACTAAATAAATACATACATAAATCATGTTAGAACAGAGATACAAGGATAAGTTATCTCTGGGCTGGGCTTAAAATGGGCTTAATGATGTAAGTATTACTCATCATTGTGCAACAAATCTGAGCAAGCTTTCGAGAACTAGACTAAGACTAAGGAGTTCATTGTAAAATATCTTGTTTCACTTCCCAGAGACTGTTGTTCTCATTGCTTCCCAGCAGTTTAATCGACTCTTTTCGCTAAGTTGTTAATACAAGTTCAATCTCCTTGCTTCAGGTATGTACCTTTTGGTCTTTTCAACATTTAAATTTTTTAACTTGCCAAATTCCAAGAAGTAGAAAAGATAATTGTTATTTTAAATCTTGCCAGATTCAAATTTCAATGTCAATGTTAATTTTAATGTTATTTATATGGCATATTTCTATAGCAAAATCAATAAAGACAATACAATATATTATATATGCAAACAATTACAATATTATGTGACTAAAAACAAACTGAAATAAAGAGACCACAACATAAAAAACCCTTGATAAGACTCAACATGAACTTAGATTCAAAGCCAAGGTAAAAAAATGTGGTTTTAAGACAGGATTTAAAGACTACATAGACTCTGCAGTAGGAATATCAAATGACCTGTTATATGAGAGTCTAGTGGATTCAACTCTCTATGCTTAAATCGAGATCTCGGCTGCACTAAAACATCTGGGCAGATGATCTTGGTGCTCTTCTCGGATCATGTAAGTTTAGCAGTTTGGTTTAAAAGTTGGCACCATAACATTTGAAGATTTGAAAGCAAGTAAAAGAATCTTCAAATCAATATAAAAATGGACAAGCATCCAATGTAAACTTGCTAAAAACTGGAGTGACGTAATCGTCCCTTTAATATTGGTTAAATGACTTGCAGCAACATTTTGAATTTTGAATGCAATGGAGAGATGAGTGTTCAAGACCCAAATACAGAGAACTGTAGTATCCAGTCCAGACTTGGTGTATGTCCTTCGTATGTAAAATGTCACAGAGCTGTTTTTTGACTACATTTGATTCTGCACTGCTTTCTTTCAGCCTGTAGAAGACAAAAAATGGAGTGCAGAAGAAAAGTCCTTCTTGCTGCAATAATTTTCACAGTTGCCTGCAACAAAGTAAGAATTAAGTTTTGTACAAACAAATATTAGAAGGTTAAAACATTCTTCACTTAAAAATGTGTTTTTAAATGTGATAAATCTCAATTAAAGGTGACCGCACAGGAAACAAGGCTACTGGATTTTCTAAATAGCACAGATGTTGTAGATGACCAGTACAAAGGATGTCGTGAAGAGGCCATGAAGACGTTCATCGAGTCAGACTTGTTAAAACAAGAACTAAGCAGCAATGAAGGATTTCAGAAAGCGTGGAATAAAAGCATCGAGTGTTCAAAGAAGATTCCTGGAGGAAGAAAAGAGCATAGTGCTGCACTTTCAGCCTATTTTAGAGGAGACCGGCCTTTCATACTAACACTGAACAAAGCAATAGAGACAATGGGTGGAAATGTTAGCATCTATGAAAACCGCTTCAACTTCAAGTCTCTTCATTTCCTGCTGATGGACTCCATGAGGCTGCTGAAGCCAAAGGAGTGCAAGAACTTTTATGTTTTTCAAGATGGTCAAAACCAACCACAGAAAGGCTCCACAGTGAGATTTACAAGTTTCACTTTAGCTTATTCAGACTATGAAGAGCTAAAGAGTCTTGAAGATGTCAATGAGAATACTATTTTACATCTCACTTCTTGTTTCTTTGTCAACCTGAAAGACTATGTGTGCGGTCAAGAACAGGATGAAATACTCTTATCTCCAGCAGAAGTTTTCACTGTGGAACAAGTGGAAACAAAAACTACATCGGATGGTGACGAATACCTTGAGATAGATTTAAGCCACTCAGGACTGAACAGCTCACACAACTGTTACATCTTTCCACGGTAAGATTCATATTGTCTCAATTAAAGTGAAATTTTTTTTTATCTTACAAATATTAAACTTGAAACTGCAAAGTTAACTTTCAATGTAATGTTAAATATATAAATATGTTTTTTATGTTGGTTTTTATGGAGTAAGTACACAGTAATAACTGGGGGAAAAGTGGCAAAAACAGGGACGATACTTCTCCAGTGGAGTTGGGTGTGGTTTGAATAGTTTGGCCTGATAATGTGTCAGCACATTTTACTTAAAGTATTTTCTTCTGCTTATCCAATTCAGGAGGTCAGGAGGGCAAGAGACTACCACAGCTGTCACAGAGCAATTCAGGTAAACTACTATTATTATTGTTGTTGTTATTATTATGATTGCTGTTATTATCCGTTGATTTATTTCTTCTTTTCCAATGTAGTCTTCCAGGAGGGCAGAAAACTACCACAACTGTCACACAGCAAGTCAGGTAAATTATTATTATTATTATTATTATTATTATTATTATTATTATTATTATTATTATTATTATTATTATCAGTTGATTTATTTCGTCTTTTCTAATTCAGTGTTCCAGGAGTGCATGAGACTACCACAGTTGTCACAGACCGAAACAGGTAAATTATTATTATTATTATTATTATTATTATTATTATTATTATTATTATTATTATTATTATTATTATTATTATTATCATCAGTTGATTTATTTCGTCTTTTCTAATTCAGTGTTCCAGGAGTGCATGAGACTACCACAGTTGTCACAGACCGAAACAGGTAAATTATTATTATTATTATTATTATTATTACAACAAACAACAACAACAACAACAGTAATCTCTTCCTGTCTCTCTGCGTTGTTTCCATGTCTTCAGGTCTCCTCCAGCTGTTGTCTCCACCCTGTGGCTTGTATCAGTGCTTGCGGCCTTATCTTTGTTTTCTTTAGCTGTTTAGCAAAAACAGTTTTCATTCAGAGTTTCAGAGTTTTATCATCTACAATATTGCTGTGATTCTTCATACAATTGTTTTACATGTTATCTGACACACTGTGTTGAATTAGTTGTCTTAGCAGCAATTTTCTGCTTCTGTCATATGTTATGAATTATAGACTCCATGACTTCAGAATATTTGATAAAGATTTTAAAGGGATGCAGAATGTTAGTAAATGGCCTGTATTTGTATAGCGCTTTTTCTAGTCCCTAAGGACCCCAAAGCGCTTTACACGTTTAGTAATCCACCCATCCACACAAACATTCACACACTGGTGATGACAAGCTACATTGTAGCCAAAGCCGCCCTGCGCCCTGGGGCGCACTGACAGAGGCGAGGCTGCCGAACACTGGCGCCACCGGGCCCTCTGACCACCACCAGTAGGCAACGGGTGAAGTGTCTTGCCCACGGACACAACGACCGAGACTGTCCGAGCCGGTTAGTGTGAAATACACTGCGTTTCAGGCTCATGTGCAGCTACAGTCTTTAGTGTACAATTCAAAAACGAAAATACTATAGAAAAGTATTTTTTACTATATATGGTTTTTATTTTGCCTGTTTTTTTTTTTACTATATATGTTGCTACAGTAAACTACACTTGACTGACAGTTTGACTGATTTGAAGGACCTACAACAGCGCTCTGTCCTAAACAGTCGCTGATGCTCTTCCTGCCAAACTGCTTCTGTTTCCCTGTCAAATAAACAACATGCAAAATATAAAAGGCTTTGCAATGAATTTAATCTGATCACACAAACATTTTACCCACAAATATGTTTTTTTTTTTTCCTTTTTCTAATGTTACATTTAAAAATTCCAACAGATTCTCCAAACTAAATAACAGAATACATCACTGGTCCCGTAGCAGGGCGATAATTACTAACACTCATCACTAGACTTCACATTATTGGTATTAAAGATGATCTCTCTCTCACACACACACACACACACACACACACACACACACACACACACACACACACACACACACACACACACACACACACACACATTCACTGTAAAGGCTAAATGACATTTGTATTTGTCTGCGAGACAGCAACAAATTTTTTAAATATAATACCTAAATACTGTTAATACACAAATATACAGAAAAAAAAATCACACAGTTCACACGGTACATGCAGCTAACAGTAACTACATCAGCAAGCACACTTGAATTTACATGTACAAACATGAAACACAGGTAACATATTAACACCTTCAACAACAGTGTCACTAAAATGTCATTTAAAGACATTAAAATCAGTAAATTACTTTTGACACTGAAGTTAATCACAGCCCCTGAGAAACAGTGAACCTCACTACATATAGAGCGTGTTTGTGTGAGTAAACAAAGACATGAACATTTTAGTCCTGTCAATAGATTAAAAGAATAACTAATTAATCGCACAATTTTCTGTAATTAATTTTGATTAATCACAATTACTTGATCAATATCCTGGTTGCAATTACTTTTTTTTTCAACTTTATATTTAAGCTTGTAACTGACATTCATGCAATATAATGGAGTAAATGCAGAATAAACACAAAGAATGTATGCTTACATTCAAAGAGAATTTGAATAGTTTTCTTCAGTCTTTTAACACAGGTTCTTTCCAGTGAAATAAAACATAAAAAAACCTATATACTAATAGGTAAGTATATCATATATATTAGTGCTGTCAAACAATTAAAGTGTTTAATCAGGTTCATCACAGGGTTACTGTGGATTAATTTTGATTAATCACGATTAAATACCATTAATTTCTATTCTACATTAATCGCATTTCATTTTGCATGAGCAAACAGACTCGAGAAAAAGGGAAAATATACACACTTAACATGTTTATTGAACATCTTGAACATTCATGTTAACAAAAAAACTGAAACATTTATCGACTCTCTCTCTGTCATTCTTGGGGAGGCACTTCAAGTCCTTGAAAAGAGGAACCAAAGCTGCGTCAAGCGCGTGTTCTCAACAATATTAATAGCATTGCAGTTTGTTGCAATCCACTTGACAATTGTGTCAGTCAACGTGTTGCAGCATCCCCGACTAACGTATGCTTCGCGGCAATGTGATATTTTCAGCTGAAAGTGCTTCAGTGAAAAGGAAAATCCTTCTTGCACAATGTGCATAATACTTTGTCTGTCGACTGTTCCGCCTTGTTATTGTTTTTAACACACAAATTTCCCATCAAGAGGGCCAATGTGCGTTTATCATCTTCCATATTGAGTTGATTTGTTCAGCTGCCCGTCACTACCAGATCAACTGCCCATTTGCGCATGTGCGAAGGTAACTCTACTTGGACAAACTGCCCGAAATGCGTTGAAAGAGAAATTTCAGGGATTTTGAGTCATTCTTCACTCCAGATGCGTTAATTGCGTTAAAAATCTTAATCGCGTTTACTGCGATGGTGGCTTAATTTGCGTTAACGCATTCATTTTGACAGCACTACAAAATTTACAAGTAGAGCCAGAATAAACTGATGAAATTTAATATCCCTGATGCTTTGTGCAAGAGCTGCCTGTTTACTTTATTTATGAGCATCCAAAAGACAAAAACACAGTTTATTACAGTTTAAAAAGAAGCTACGAGTCCACAGTTCGAAAAGTTTAACAGTAGAGCTAAATGCTGTCAGCATACGATCTTGCATATGACTTCAAGGTTTTATTCCTTATGGTTAAAGTAAAAATAATAATGAATGTTTATAGGATACTTTTGTGACAGACAGACACACCTGACAATGTGCAACAATTCTCCTATAAAATACAGTAAACACCTTTAAAAACATTTATGCAAAGACATTTTTTCCATTAGACTGTGACTATTGTAATGAAGTCTTTAACAAAGTCCCATTTTAAAGCACCATATATGCTGCGTAATAAAAGCCCACTACCTATGTGTTACTAAAAAAAGACAACTTATAACGCTTGCACAATTTCTTACAAATATTCAGACTTATGACCAGAAACATCCTTATCTTGATCTAATGATAAACAAATAAAACTCTACAAAATAGCATTTAATGTCTAAATATAAAGTATCAAATGTCTTCAAATGTGTTGGTAAGGCTGTAGGATAGACTGGTTTGTAACCTGTAGCTGAGCCAGCAGATGATGATATTGCCAACAACAGCACTGTCGGGGAAGTCTTCTTATTGATTTATTGTTTGTTTGTTTTTTGTATTGCATGAGTTCATCTTTAACTGTTGTGAATTTTATTGCATGCTTTCATTGCAAATTTGTTGATTTTTTAGTGCTCACACCTGTGTGAGCTCATGGCCTTGAAGGACACTGGCATCAACCAATCAGGACAGACGTCTATCAGCCAGAGGACTAAAAAGGGTTTAGTGGGCGGGATGAGAGACACTGGGAGACACCGGAGAGTGAGTGGAGAGGCAGAGTAGGATTTGAATGTGTACCAGCCTTTGTAATGCTACAGACAGAAGTGTGAAACAACTGGTAGTTCCAGAAAATCAGCTGCAATCGGAGTATAGACCTCTGCTGGATGTCTGTGAGTACTCTCCACTAAAGAAATTAAATCAAGATTTGGTGCTTGACTGTCAGTCATTTTTCAAGGTCAGGGTGGAGCAGGGTGAAATATAAAGTGCACTGAAAAAGTGTCAGTGGGCATGTTTCATCCAAGCTGAATCAGGGCATGTTTCAACATTTCCAAGTTTCTAGTTTAGCTCTTCAGGTGGGCAAAACAGAAAAATGTAGAAGTGGACAGATATTTCAACATCAGAGTGTTTTCAGTTAAGTTAATTTGTTACTGCCCAGTGGGGTGAACAGTTCTGTGAGACCAGATTATTCACATTGTTTGGTGCATTTTCATTCCTTCAATTTCAAGATACTCAGATTTTCCAACTATGATTGCTGGTGCCTCCTGTTTACTTTAGGCAAAAACTGCACTGAAGAAGCACTGAGGTATTTAAAATCATGTTAGAACAGAGATACAAAGATATGCTATCACTGGGCTGGGCTTAAAGTGGCTAAATTATCTAAGTGTTACTCTGGTTATAAATCATTGTGCAACAAATCTGAACAAGCTTTTGGGAACTAGACTGAGACTAAGGAATTCATTGTAAAATAACTTGTCTCACTTCCCAGGCTGTTGTTCTTATTGGTTCCCAGCAGTTGCTAATATGAGTTCAATCTCCTTGCTTCAAGTATGTACCCAGTCTTTTCAACATTTAAATTTTTTAACTTGCTGAATTCCAGGAGGTAGAAAAGAAATTGTTAATTTAAATCTTGCCAGATTCAAATTTACTGGACTGTGTCAATGTCAATTTTAATATTATTTGGATGGCACATTTCAATAGTAAAACCAATAAAATGAAGACAATGAATTAAAACTCAAAACAAAGTAAAACTAAGGCATCACAACATAAAATAACCCCTGATGGGACTCAAACTGAACTTAAAAGCCAAGGTAAAAAATTAAGCTATGTAATCAAGACTACGTACATGAGTGACGTAATCGTCCCTTTAATACCTGTTAAATGACTTGCAGCAACATTTTGAATTTTGAATGCAATGGAGAGATGAGTGTTCAAGACCCAAATACAGAGAACTGTAGTATCCAGTCCAGACTTGGTGTATGTCCTTCGTATGTAAAATGTCACAGAGCTGTTTTTTGACCACATTTGATCCTGCAGTGCTTTCTTTCAGTTGGTAGAAGAACAAGAAGACAAAAAATGGAGAACAGAAGAAAAGTGCTTGTTGTTGCAATAATTTTCACAGTTGCCTGCAACAAAGTAAGAATTAAGTTTTGTACAAACAAATATTAGAAGGTTAAAACATTCTTCACTTAAAAATGTGTTTTTTTAAATGTGATAAATCTCAATTAAAGGTGACCGCACAGGAAACAAGGCTACTGGATTTTCTAAATAACACAAATGTTGTAGATGACCAGTACAAAGGATGTGGTGAAGAGGCCATGAAGAGGTTCATCGAGTCAGATGTGTTAAAACGAGAGCTAAATAACAGTGAAGGATTTCAGAAAGCGTGGAATAAAAGCATCGAGTGTTCAAAGAGGATTCCTGGAGGAAGAAAAGAGCATAGTGCTGCACTTTCACTCTATGTTAATGGGGATCACAATTTATTACAAAGACTGAACAAAGCAATAGAGACAATGGGTGGAAATGTTAGCATCTATGAAAACCACTTCCACTTCAAGTCTCTTCATTTCCTGCTGATGGACTCCATGAGGCTGCTGAAGCCAAAGGAGTGCAAGAACTTTTATGTTCTGCTAAGTGGTCAAAACCAACCACAGAAAGGCTCCACAGTGAGATTTCCAAGTTTCACCTCAGCTTATTCAGATTATGAAGAGCTAAAAAGTGAAACTGATCTGTATGAGGAGGTCGTTTTAAATCTCACTTCTTGCTTCTTTGTCAACCTGAAAGACTATGTGTGCGGTCTAGAACAGGATGAAATACTCTTATCTCCAGCAGAAGTTTTCACTGTGGAGGACATAAATAGCAACGTTGTGGAGGCAGATGATGATTCTCAATATGTAGAAATTGTTTTGAAACATTCGGGGCTTAAAAGCTCTCACAACTGCTACATTTTTTCACGGTAAGAGTCACAGTCTCTCAATTAAAGTGGAAAAAGTTTGACAATTTCCATGTTAGTTTTACAAATGTTTAGTATCGAAATGCAAAGTCAAACTTCAAAATATTTTTAAAGATATAAATATTTAAAAAAAATTTTTAATTTTAGATGTAAGTGCATATAATAAAATGTTTGTCGCATCTGTTATAACTTGTGCTTGTAATATTCATACATACACACAGAAAATGTGTGCATGTATGAATATTACAATAATTCCCCTCTCTGCTTTGTTTCCATGTCCTTAGGTCTCCTCCGGCTGTTGTCTCCACCCTGTGGCTTGTATCAGTGCTTTTGGCCTTATCTTTGTTTTGTTTTTTAGCTGTTTAGCAAAAACAGTTATCATTCAGAGTTTTCTGGGTTTTATCATCTATAATATTGCTGCAATTATTCATACAATGTCAAAATGATTCACGTCATACTTATCTGAAAGATCTTTTACTGTTTGTATGAATCAAGTGATCCAAATCAACAGTTTTGTTTTGTGGGGTGCCTCAGGGATCTGTCCTGGGTCCAATTCTCTTTTTGCTTTATATCTATTCCACCTAGGCCAAATTAAATTGGAGCTGCAATAATATGTCCTATCATCTCTACGCAGATTACATTCAGTTATACTGTTCTTTTAAAGTCTCTGAGCTTTATAATTTGTCTAGTTTAAGTAATTGCCTGACAGAAATCAAGCAATGGTTAAACGACAACTTACTCCGGCTAAACTGTGATAAAACAAACTTTAATTATTGCTCCAAACAATATGATTTCAGAAATTAGGCAGCATATCAGCTTAGAGCCTTCTGCTAAATTGAGCCTTAGAAACCTTGGTGCCATATTTGACAGCTCCATTTCCCTTGAGCAACATTCCAAACAGCGGGTCCAGAACTGTTTTTATCATCCAAGGAATGTTTCAAAACTCAGACTAATGGTGTCAAAGGCTGAACTTGAGATGATTATTCATGCTTTTTTTCCCCTTCCCATTTGGATTATTGCAGTGGTCTTTTTACTTGTTTTAAGAAATCAGCTTTAAATAGTCTTCAGACTGTGAAGAATGCTGCAGGAAGACTCTTAACAGGCACCAACAAAAGATCTCATATTACTCCAGTTTTAGCCTCCCTTCACTGATTGCCTGTAAGGTTTACATTTCTTTTAAAAATTTTAGTTCTAACCTTTAGGGCCCTACATGTTCAAGAGCCCCAGTACATATTTGACCTGCTGAAACCACATTCCCGATCTCTAAGGTCATCAGGTCAGAGACTGGATGTGGAGGTCCTGGGCTGGTGTGGTTACACGAGGTCTGCGGTTGTGAGGCCGGTTGGATGTGCTGCCATATTCTCTGAAACGCCTGTGGAGACGGCTTATGGTTGAGAAATGAACATTCAATGCACGGGCGACAGATCTGGTTGACATTCCTGCTGTCAGCATGCCAATTGCACGCTCCCTCATTGCTTGTGGCATTTTGCTGTGAGACAAAACTGCACATTCCAGGGTGGCCTTTTGTTGTGGGCAGTCTGAGGTACACCTGTGCACTACTCATGATGTCAGATCAGCATCCTGATGTGGCACACCTGTGAGGTGGGATGGATTATCTCAATATAGCAGATGTGCCCACTACCACACATTTGGACTGATTTGTGACCACTGTTTGGGAGGGATGGTTATATTGTGTATCTGGAATGAATTTTAGGTCTCTACGTCCATCCCATGGGGAATGGGAGCAGTAACAAAGGTGTTGCGTTTATATTTTTGTTGAGTGTATTTACAATTCTACTTTGATTATTCATATAATTGTTTGGCACTTTATTTGCCAAATTGTGGTATGTGCCAAATATGGTGTTACAACAGGCTGCCAAAGTATTGTGCAATTTTGTTTTTTGCTTCTATCATATGTTATGAATTATAGACTCAATTTACATCTTGTTTTTATGCATGTTAGAAAAATATATTGCAAACTTTATTTCTTGTCAAGTATTGTGCGCCTTTAAAAGGATGATAAGAAATGAGAGATGGGAATAACTTGCAGCAAATGTTCCTGCTTCTAAAGACACCAGGAATTTCTGTTTCCCGGTCAAATAAACAACATGGAAAATTGAAATAGCTTTGCAATTAATATAATCTGATCACACAAATAGACAAATACATTTGTTTTTCCTTGTGTTACATTTACAAAGTCCAACAGGTTTGTAGCAGGGCAGTAATGACTGCCTAAATGTAACACTTATAATTAAGTGATACAAAAGCCTCTCTCTCACAGACACACAACACACACAGACAGACACAGGTTTCCACCTCATGCGGGGAGCAACTGTTTGATTATCACTTGTTGGGACCTTTTTAAAAGCTCTGGAGGCATGTTAAATCGAGTACACCAAACATGTCTTTGTTTGCTTATTCACAACTTTAAACATCTGAATTGAAGTCCTGTCTGGATCACCAATCCTGAAATCACTTTACTTTGTTTTATTATAGCTATAGAAACAGCTTTTTTTTTTAATTTTTTTTTTTTAGCTTTAGTCTAATTTTAGTTTACTAAGATTACAGTAGGTTTAGTCAGCTGAACCTCCCTCCCCACCCTGGGTGGATCAAAATGTTTTTGTCTAAATTTACTACACAAGGACTTCCAAACTCATCCTGCCTTTCTACACAACTTCATTAGTTATAATAGGATCTTATCTCTCCAGAACAATTTTATTTAATTTTTAAGTGTCATTACATTTCATCATAGTTTTTGTCCTCGTGAATTAGTTTTAATTTAGTTATCATCTTTTCATCATTACTAATACTATTATTCAACAAAATTACCATTCACTGACTGTCTTCTAAACCTGACATTGCGTGAATCCACCTAATAGTAGCCCAAATTGTAGAGTTTAGTAATAAAAAGTGCTGTCAAAGTGCTCTGCCGACCTGAGCTTTAGCTTTAGCAAACAGTAACAAATGCAATTTTGTAGTTAACCCCTTTCTTTGGGAAAAAGTACAAAATTTAAAAGTGGGCATGGAACTGCTTGAGTTTTTTTTTTTTCAATTTTAGAAAAAGTCTACATTGAAGAAGTACTGTGGGACTTGGCCTCACCAGTTACGCCAAAAAAAAAAAAAAAAAAAAAAAAGAGCTTACAGGAACTCAGTATCTGAGGCAGAGCCAATAAGGGGACACCATTTCCCACAGTGACAAGTTACAATCTTCTACAGGAAAAACTGTAGAGCTGCATTGTAGGATAACTTATTTTACTCCCCAGAGTGTGTTGTGCTCATCGCTGCTCAGAAATTGGATAGACTCTTTTCTGTGAGTTGCTAAGACAAGTTTTTTTTTTTGGTTCTTGCTCCAGGTATGTGATTTTCTGTCTTTTCAACATTTACATTTTTAAGTTGACATATTCCAAGAAAACCAAACAAATATTAGATTATTTACATCTTTCCAAATCCAAGTTGACTGTGAAAAGTGTTGAACTCTTTTCTACCCACATTTGATCCTGCAATGCTTTCTTTTAGTCTCTAGAAAAAGAAGTGGATAAAAAATGGAGTACAGAAGAAAAGTGCTTCTTGCTACAATAATTTTCAGAGCTGTCTGCTACAAAGTAAGAAATGTGTTTCATACAAATTTTTTTTTAGAAGGTTAGAAAAATTATTCACTAAATAATGAGTTTTTAATGTGATACACCTCAATTAAAGGTGACCGCACAGGATACAAGAGTACTGGATGTCCAAAAGACCATAGATGTTGTGGATGACCAGTACAAAGGATGCCGTGATGAGGCCATGAAGAAGTTCATTGAGTCAGACGTGTTAAAACAAGAACTAAACAACAGTGAAGGATTTCAGAAAGCGTGGAATAAAAGTATTGAGTGTTCAAAACCGATTCCAGGAGGAAGAAAAGAGCATAGTGCTGCACTTTCAGTCTATCTTAAAGGAGATCGGCCTTTCATAAACACACTGAACAAAGCAATAGAGACAATGGGTGGAAATGTTAGCATCTATGAAAACCACTTCCACTTCAAGTCTCTTCATTTCCTGCTGATGGACTCCATGAGGCTGCTGAAGCCAAAGGAGTGCAAGAACTTTTATGTTCTGCTAAGTGGTCAAAACCAACCACAGAAAGGCTCCACAGTGAGATTTCCAAGTTTCACCTTAGCTCATTCAAACTATGAAGAGCCAAACAATTATTATGATCTGTTTGAGGACATCATTTTAAATATCAAATCTTGTTTCTTTGTCAGTCTGGAAGAACACACTTGCACTAAAGCAGGGGATACATTTCTCTTATCTCCAGCAGAGGTTTTCACTGTGGATGGTGTAAATAGCAAAACTGTGGAGGATGGTGAAGAATATGTTGAGATTGTTTTGAAACATTCAGGACTGAAAAGCTCACACAACTGTTTTATCTTTCCGAGGTAAGACACATATTATCTCAATTAAAGTGAAATATTTTGTAGGTTCATTTCCCAAACATTAAACTTTGAAGCGCTTAAATAATTTTCATTGTGGTGTTAAACACACAAAGGAGATACAAACATTTAACTTGTCCAAAGTACATATAAGAAAAATACTTCACAAGACACACAAGAAAATTGTAAAATATACCTATTTGTCTCAATAGGTATTTAATTTTTTTTTTTTTAAATGTAGTTGAACACTTCTAACAAGCGGGGAAAATAATTGGTGTTGTATAAAACAGCCTGTTGCTCCGTTACAGGATGTAACAAATGCTGGAAATACAAAGAAATGACTGGATTATACTCGAGGTTTTGATAAACTTAAAGATTTCCCAGCTGGAAAGCATGAGGTGACATAAAAAGTGAAAAAACCCAAACAGGATTATGAAACCCTGGTAGGGTTTTGGATGTGGTTTGAATAGTTTGGCCTGATAATGCTGACAGCATTAGTAAACGAACGCACACATCAGCACATCGCTTAAAGTATTATATTCTGCTTATAATTCAGGGTCTCAGGAGAACTGGAACCTTTCATAACTGTCACAGAGAGAGATAGGTAAATTATTATTATTACAGTTTTATTTCCATATCTACAAGCCGGACAAGTGGCAGAAAATGGATGGATGGCTGTTACAATAATCTCTTTCTCTACTTTGTTTCCATGTCTTCAGGTCTCCTCCAGCTGTTGTCTCCACCCTGTGGCTTGCGTCAGTGCTTGCGGCCTTATCTTTGTTTTCTTTAACTGTTTAGCAAAAACAGTTATCATTCAGAATTTTATCATCTACAATGCTGCTTGGTTTATTCTTCCAGTTTGTTGGTACTTTGTCTGGCAGATTGTGCTATCTGCCAAATAAGGTGTTGCATTAGGCTACCAAAATATAATCAAATATTGTTTTCTTTTTCTGTCATATGTTAAAATTATAGGCTGAATTCATGGATAATATGCGTTATAATTTCAATGATTCTTGTTAAGCATTGTGTGCCTTTAAAAGGATGATAAGAAACGAGAGATGGGAATAACTTGCAGCTTTTCCCAGCTGGATTCAGACTGGGTATTCTGGAGTTTATGGTGGCACCTTTAACTCCCACAGCCGGAGTGTTTCCAGGATTTTGTCAATGGGCTGGCACTAGAAGACCAAGAACAAGGCAGAGTGGCACATAGAAAATCAGAACGTTTATTAAAAATTTATAAAGGGGTGCAGAAAATTGGCAGAAAATACACTGGGTTCAATTTTCAGGCTCCTGAGCATAGCCAATGCCGCCTATCAATGAACTGTGACTGTGATAGAAAAACTGAAATTTTCTATCCATAAAACTAAATTCAACATCAATTTCTTTATTGAACTTTCTCTCAACATTAGTGAACTTCTTCACTTTTTACATTTTCCTCAGTGACGATTTTTCAGGGAGCGGATTTTTACGATAAACATGCCGTCAGTGTGTTTCCTGAGTTAGTGATTATCTTCCTGCTTCTAAAGAAACCACACCTTGATGTATCTTTCCATTTCTCTGACAAATAAAGAGCATATAAAATGTAAAATGCTTTGCAATGAATTTAATCTTATCACACAGACATTTCAGACATCAGTAAGTTTTTTTTCTTATGTTACATTTGAAAACATATTACATCATTGGTCCAGCAGCAGGGCGATAACTACTGTCTAAATGTAAGACTCATCATTAAGCTACACATCAATGAAATAAAAGCTGATTGCGTACACACACACACATTCGCTGTAAAGGCTAAATGTTATTTATATTCATCTGTGAGGCTCCAGTTCATTTTTTATAAAGTCTGCATTGAAGAGGTACTGAGGTATTTGCCCCCATGAGCTATACTGAAGCCATGCTAGATCAGAGCTATAAAGGTAATTTATGGTCGAGCTTAAAGGGGCTAAACCTGAACCAGCTTACAGGAACACAGTAATGTTCCTCACTAAAGTTACTTTCTTACACAGGAAAGACTAAAGGGCTGCGTTGTATGATAACTTGTTCCAGTTCCTCAAACCCTCGCTTTCGCTTTCCTGCAGTTTGATGGGCCCCTTGCTGTTCTCCCTGCTTCAGGTAAGTTTTTAGTCTTTTCAGTCTTTTAGATTTTGTCACTTCCAAGTTTCTGGACCATGTAAAGTGTTACCGAACTTTCTCTATCCATATTTGATGTTTCAGGGCTTTCTTGCACTCTGTAGAAGACAAAGAGGCCAAAAAATGGAGAACAGAAGAAAAGTGCTTGCTGCAATAATTTTCACAGCTGCCTGCAGCAAAGTAAGAATCATGATTCAAACAAATATTAGAAAGTAAGAAAAATTATAAATTTAAAAATGGGTTTTTAAATGTGATATATCAATTAAAGGTGGCCGCAAAGGATACAAGATTACTGGATGTCCAAGAGACCACAGATGTTGTAGATGATCAGTACAAAGGATGTCGTGAAGAGGCCATGAAGAAGTTCATCGAGTCAGACGTGTTAAAACAAGAACTAAGCAACAGTGAAGGATTTCAGAAAGCGTGGAATAAAAGTAACGAGTGTTCAAAGCAGATCCCTGGAGGAAGAAAAGAGCATACTGCTGCACTTTCAGTCTATCTTAAAGGAGACCAGCCTTTCATACTAACACTGAACAAAGCAATAGAGACAATGGGTGGAAATGTTAGCATCTATGAAAACCGCTTCCACTTCAAGTCTCTTCATTTCCTGCTGATGGACTCCATGAGGCTGCTGAAGCCAAAGGAGTGCAAGAACTTTTATGTTTTTCAAGATGGTAAAAACAAACCACAGAAAGGCTCCACAGTGAGATTTCCAAGTTTCACTTTAGCTTATTCAGACTATGAAGAGCTAAAGAGACTTGAAGATGTCAATGAGAATACTATTTTACATCTCACTTCTTGTTTCTTTGTCAACCTGAAAGACTATGTGTGCGGTCAAGAACAGGATGAAATACTCTTATCTCCAGCAGAAGTTTTCACTGTGCAACGAGTAGAGACAAAAACTACATGGGATGATGACGAATACCTTGAGATTGTTTTAAACCACTCAGGACTGAACAGCTCACACAACTGTTACATGTTTTCACGGTAAGATTCATATTCTCTCAATTAAAGTGAATTTTTTTGTATATTCATTCTTCAAATATTAAGCTTAGAACTGTTAGTTCAACTAGTATTTAAATATTTAAAGGAGATACAAACATGTCACATGTGCCAATTCGATATAATAAAAATATAATAAAAATACTTCACACACAAAAAAGTAAATTATTATTATTAGTAGTAGTAATAATCTGTCTCTCTGCTTTGCTTCCATGTCTTCAGGTCTCCTCAAGCTGTTGTCTCCACCTTGTGGCTTGTATTAGTGTTTGCAGCCTTATCCTTATCTGTTTAGTAAAAACAGTTATTGTTTTCTACAATACTGCTTTGCTTATTTGTGTAATTGTTTTGCATAGTTTATATGGCAGAATGTGGTATCTGTGAAATATAATCAAATATTGTTTCCTGGTTCTGTTGTATTATGAAGTCATGTGATTGTATGTCAACAATGGTGATTGGATGTCTAAAGATAAAAGTGAAAGAGGGGAGATGCAAATGGGTAAATGAGTATGAAAAGCGAGCTTTTCTCCTGTTAAATTGCTCTAATAAAATATCCAGCATTCAAAAAGTCTAAATTGTGGACATTCTTTTTTTTTTTTTTTTTAAAGTAAAGATAAGTAAAGTAGGATACCGGACCTGCAAGGCTACCTAGCGCCAGATACTTTATCAGAGTAGGCAGGATAGATAGGCAGAACTGGGTGAATACTTTCACCCTTTGGCTCCATCCTAGCTCTGCACTGCCTTCTGGGTAGTATCGATGGGATCAGAGACTAGACTTTTTAAACAGAGAGCCAGTCCAGATTTTAAGTACTGGGTTCCACAGATCAACACAATGATGTGACAGACAGATAACATCATACAGAAAATAATTACTTCAAGTTATTACTGCTAAAGGTGGCTTATTTGTTTTTGCATGTGCCCAAATATCAGTAAAATAAATACCATTGGTAAAGTTCCACATATACTGAGTATTAAAGAATCTGCTCTCACTGGTTAGTTGAAATAATTTTTAGTTCAAACCTCTCACAGGATCACATCGTTTTTTTGTTTACACAAATAAGCTCACTAGTTTCAAGTTACTAAACAAAACAACTAGGATATAAACTTTGTACAATTTGTTGCAAATATTCAGACTTTTGGTGTTTTAAGAAAACATTTAAAACTCTCAGAAAGCATTAATGTAAAAATATAATGTGTTAGATATAACCCGATAAAAAATGATGCCTTTTATTGGGTCTCTGTGCAGCTTGATGTGAAGGGTCACGTTTAATCTTTAGGAGAAGGCATTATGCGTCATTCCTGTTAGAAGTTCATAAAGACACCACCACTACATGTTAGAGTGCAAACTTAATCTTCAACCAGGTAACTTAAAGCAGTTTGGTAAAGCAGGAAAAATATCTCCCATGAGGCTCCTTGCTTGTTATCAGGCCGCTTGTCCCAGGCTGCACGCATGTGTTTTGATGTAGCCTGTTTTAAATGATAGCCCTCCTTGAGACAAGCACCTTGGACTTTTCGACTGATTTTACCTCTTTTGCCACCAGGGATCTGGAGTCCCATGAAAAATATATCACTTTCGACCCCGCCACTTTAATACTGCAAACATGGATCAATTTTCTGTTTAGAAAGAAGATGAGAAGATGTTTAGAAGATTGATGAGATATGTGTTATCCATTTATAGTGTTATTAGATTTTCTTTTTACATTGACTGGTACATATGTGTATACTTTTTGGTAAGTAAATTTAAATTCTCATCTATTAAATGGTGTAAAAGAAAAGAAAAACTTGTATTTTTATATGAAGTATTGGCAAATATAACTTAAATAATCATTTGGATATTAATTTTCTAACAAAGTCTAGCAAAATAAAATATGTTTCTGATTTGAGACCTAGTGAAGCTCAAATAGCTTTTAAACTGATTTAGCTTACTGAAAGATCTCACCACCTGCAACAGTCACAGTGTGCAAAATATATGCAGTTGCACTTACACTGCTCTTTTTATGTGGCTTATAATGACAATGTATTATTATTACAAAAGACAACTCCCCTACTTTAGGTGTCAGTGGGGCTGGCTCATGTCAGGACTATGGGATTAGGAACAGCTAAGACTGAGCCAGTGGTTTGGTCTGGCAGCAGGTCAGATGATGGAGGAAAAAGTGATTTACTATTCATATGTACAAAGGGTCTGCCAGCACCAGTTACATGTTGGGTTAAATAACACACAAACACATTATTTTCTGTTCAGCATGTTGAAGCAAGACTAGAAAAGGTTTTGTGTGTGTGTTAAAGTTTTTTAGGAGTAAAATTGAGGTTTTACCAACTGCATACATATCTGTGACTATTCCTGAACCTAAACAGTTTGTGTCAAGGCAGTGTTGGTTAGGAGCACCTTGAGATGACTGTTCTTGTGACTTGGTGCCATACAAATCACATTTAATTGAACTAAGCATAAATTGAATAATGTCTGGTCTCCTATATGTGATGCAATATCTACCATAACCACGACAATTAAAAGATTACATTTATAAATAAGTGTAGTTTCAAATGTATTATGTAATATTTATAATTGTTATAGTTTGTAGGCACTTCGCTTGGTTATGGTTTCTACATTCAGTTTCCAACGCTCTATCTTGCGTTAGTCAGATTCATTCATAATTAAAACATATTTTATACTATGAATTATGATTTTTTTTTAAAATTATGACGGAATCTGGCTGATTACTATTAAAGCGTCACCCTTTCCACAGATATCGCGACAATACTGTTATTGCGAACTCTCTTACCTGGGATTATCATCAGATTTCGCGACACCTCTCCTCCGAAGCAGAAGGTGGCCATAATGCACAAACTCATTCCATCAAACGAAGAAGAAAAAACAGGCGAAGAAGAAGGCGGTGGTCAGCTACAAATTGATAGAGCAGAGAACATAAGATAAGGCTATAACTGGAAGGTTTTGGCCAATAATGAGGTAAAAAAAAAAAAAAAAGAGCTCGAGTGAAATCTGTAACGTTCAGGTGTCTGTTAAATAACTCGATAATGTCGCACTCTGCTGCAAGAAGCTATGTTTAGCGTTAGCTGGCAAGTAGGATGCTAACTTCCTGACAATAACACTTTGTTATTGTTAGCAATGTGAAGCAGAGTTAACGTTAATAACATTAATTATGGGTACAAAGCAGTTATGATCACTAATTACTGGCTAATTAAGCTACAAACGACGCTAACCACCTCGTATTGCGTACTTGTTGCTTATGTATTTTTTATGTTGGATTCCTCGGCAGGCTGTGAACGCTTCTGTGGACCTAATCGAAACTGCAGCAAACATGCAGCTTAACTGAAGAAAGCACAATGCTCGGATACTGTGACACTTCCAGTGCCTACTGACCACATGCCGTGGAGCCAAAGCAACAAGCCGACAACTAATTGTTAGCCTTCCATCTCAGGAAGCCAAACCTCATTTGACACTGCAGACTGTGTTTGTTCTCCTAAGGAGCTGTCTTCTTCTCTACCATGGTGGATAACCGGTACGCCACAGCTCTGGTTATCGGCTCCGTGCTGAGCCTGCTGGCCACAGTGTACCTCTCCGTGGCTGTGGGGACTCAGCACTGGTATGAGTACAATACCCCAGAAGTTAATAATACAACGCACAGCGAACCCGTATACCCCAACGGCACTCGGGCACTATGGTGGAGGTGTATCCTGGTAGCCAGCCCCTCATACTGGTTCAAATCTCCAGGTATTACTCACAGTGGCACACCTGTTCAGCGTCCTCACTGACCAATACTTTGTTTGATGATAGTGCTGCCTTCTAAATTTAAGAAGAAAATCTGGAACAAGATTTGTCTGTTAAACTCTATTTTTAACTTTAAGGAATTTTATTTAGATTAATTCTGCACATTGATTTACGTCACTGACTGTTCTGCACTCAGCATTGGTTTAACCAGTGCACTTGATTGTTATAATGCCCAGTCCCATGTTAAATGCTTTACATTGTTAATTAATGAGAAGACTTAGTTGGATTTGTGTTCTCTGACTTTTTTGGCTTTAGATCGGAAGATGGAAACCCGCTGTTCAAGCTTTAGTCTTTCTGATCAGTTAGGTACAAAGTATAAACCTGGAAATGAGGAAGAAGAAGACCTGCTAAGAACATGTGAGTGTATCCTTACTCTCCCTCAATCTATCCAGGGAGACCTGTAGTTCATAAAATATGTTTTGTTTTGTTTTTGTTTTTTCATTTTACTAAACGATTCTTACATTTTTTTTAACCCATCTTGGTCACATCTGCTCCCTTCACTGTCTTTACTCGCACATCATTTGTTAAACATTAGAAATTATTGACAGAGTTTGAGTTTAACCTGCAATGATTGTTGTGCAGACTTGTGGAGGTGCCAGTTTCTGCTGCCCTTGGTGTCTCTGGCACTGGTGTTCCTCAGTGTCCTCGTTGGGGTCTGTGCCTGCTTGTGCCGCAGCTTTACCCCGACCTTCTGTGTGGGAGTGCTCCATCTTCTTGCAGGTGAAAGAAACACACACATTTATGAGCATAAAAACTATAATATCTTGCATTTTTCTGAACTGACAGTTTAATTTCTTACTATTTTTACTGCATGAGTAATGTTGACAAAAACGAGTGGCACAATCAGTTCTAGGTCAAGCAGACTGAATGGTTGGTCCTTATCTGCTGCTGAATGTCATTTACACAGCTGGACTTGCAGCTATTGGCATGCAGTTTTGAACTTACAAGTTACAGGTGCATTCAATACAATTAGTGTCTCTTTGATCAGGCAACAAAAAGTGATTAAAAGGTGATTTCCAAATGCCCTTTATACACATGACTCCACATGACTTTGAGACAGTGTTTTAACTGACCATAGTGAGAAACCTTTAATGTTTCACTGCATCCAGTTTAAAGTTTTAGAGTTGGAGCTATAAGGTAGAAATAAACACAGAGCAGCAAGTGTTAATATCCTCTTTTCCCCACCATATTGTTACATTTACGTCCCTGTTATCCGTTTCTCTGATAACATCTCCGATTGATTCAGCCAATCCATTTTGAAGAGGAGTCCAATGATGTGTCAAATGACCTTTTTTATGTGAGAACCTGAAGCACAAAGCCCGGTTGAACAAAGATGGTCAATGCCCACCAGTGTGATACCTATTATCTCTGAGTGGACCTTTAACTTTTGTGAAGCTAGCTTACACAAAGTAATCCTGGCTATGAACATACTTGGTAGTACACCCCTCTGTAGTGACTTTCGGCTTCAGCTGTGCATGGCTTACTAGGGCTATAGATACCCAGAACCCTATAAAATCCTACACCATAACGTACAGCTTAACCTGATGTGCACCTTCCTAGAAATGTAACTACACGCCTGGTTCACACAGCCTGCAACCGCTGTGATTGTCCTGTTTAGTGCCATCGATTCCTCCTGTGAATTTCCAGCTACTTATTTACTTAATTTATCAGTGAGAGAAAACAATCATAGCATCGGTATGATTGTCACCAAGTTCCTGGAGGGAGTTTGTTGAAACTATTGGAATTGACATGAGGGGAGAAGTGGAAAAAGTTGAGGGACAAATATGTTTGCCCCATAAAAAACTGACCATAACAACGAGTGGGGACCCAGGAGGGGAAAAAAAGTCTCAGAATTCTGTTTGTTTTGATCTTGGCTGGCAGTGCGTGTAAAACCCTCGGACACGACCACACGGCAATTAACAAATAATGCACTTGCCCCGAGATAAATGTCAGCACCAATGTCAGCCAGGTTACATCGCAGTCTCTACAAAGATTCACAACAGAAGTCAAAATGTATGCAAATCATCCAAAACCAGCGGTGCTTATTCCTGAGGCTTTGAGACTGACGACCTTTGAGGGTCCCCAGAACCCACTTTGAAAACCACTGCACAGAACATTTGTTCAACAAAAAACTTCCCTCTGCTTTCATTCATTTACTTTGGTCTTAGCCAGAGTACAACGAAGGTGGAGTTCATCTGCTAGATTTGTTTCTGCTTTGCATTAGAAGCTTAGTCCTTTTTCCAAATGACCACAAACCTAAACGTTTACATGATCTCATCCCGTTCCTTCATCACTGCTTTTGACTCCTCAGGTCTGTGTTCTCTGGGCACCGTCTGCTGTTTCCTGGCCGGGGTGGATTTGGTCCACCAGAATTTCCCTCTGCCTGATGGGGTGGAGGGCACTTTGGGCTGGTCTCTTTACCTTGCCCTCATATCCTTCCCTCTGCAGATGATGGCAGCTGCTCTGTTCCTGTGGGCGGCCAAAAGTCACCGCAAAAATTACACTCGCATGACCGCTTACAGGGTAGCGTAAAAGAGAGACTGACAATCATACAGTTTAAGACAGCTTACGGGTTTCATTACATCCTCAGAAAATGGTTTCCTGTTAGGAGAGGATGTAACTAGGATAAAGGGTGCTTTTCACTTCATCTGTAACAGAATTTTCATACTTAAAAAAAGGAAAAAAAAAATTTACAGTATCTCAGACCTGTAGAAAGGAGTGTTGGTTTAATACCATTTGAGTTATTTAACCAGTGCTTTTTCTTGCATTTCTAACCTGTGTTTTACCCAAAGCATGTTCTTAATGGTTTTAATCTTTAAGGGTTGCAGATCACTTACTATTTCTGGTGTAAACCATGTTTTTTTGTGCATTATTTTATTGCCTTCTTTTTGGTTGCCATTTTCTTCTGAAGCTGCTCACCACATTGCCCTTAACTTCACACCTGGAGTTATCCAGGACATGGTAGCTTTCTCTGTGCATGAAAAAATATTAAACAAGAGTTTATTTTATTTTATTTGTTTTACTTTTTTTTTTTCCTGCAGTTCTGTTTTTACATAATTTAAAATATCCAGCCTGTGCATGCCTTTTCATCATCGTCTGTGGTGATTGTTCATTTCAGCCTGTGGTATTTTCTAAGTGTCATCACAAATGTGACCACTCATCTGTCGCCTGTGTTTGTAGATGTATTAATTTAGTTAGTTTGAATATTTAAAAAGACAAACAAAAAAGCTAAAGTGATGCCACACAAACCTGTGACCTTAAGCCCCAAATGATCTGCTATACTGCCATTTTACACAGGGTTTGCTGCTCAACACCACCTAAATGTTTGCAGGCTGGAGTTTAAGTCGGTTCTCCCATCCTTTCAAACAGTTACTTGTCTGACGGCTTTGGTAAGCTTTCAGATGTTTACTGTTGATACAGTATGTCAGCGTTTCAGTGTGACTTTTTAAAATAACAATCAAATTTTCCAAAAAGTTCAAATCCTCTTGAATCTGTGACCACTTACACATTTTTGTGTGTACAAAAGTCCAAAATGAGTAATATGTCAGCACTGAACAAAACAAACTGTAATGTTTTGTGTCAGAATGATTTGTTACATGTCTGACGTGTATACACTCTGGCTTTTTGTAAATGTTTTTATGTATCCAGAAGCACACTGTACTGATTATGTCTTAATAAATTTGGCATTTGCTGACTTTTATCTTTGTTTCATGTAATCCCTTTTAACCTCCTAGGACCTGGCGTTCACATATGTGGTCATCACATTTTGGGTTGTCTAGACCAAAATACTAAATTTTGCTCTACAAGGGCCTGATATCCACTTACGAGGACATACTGCCGCTGTTCTATCGAAATTTAAAATGAATGACCTCTTATGTGGATCTAATTTTTCTCAAACAAAAATCAGGTAAAAGAAAAAAAAAAAAGATCAGGTAATTCTGTTTTTACATTCATCAGATCCCAATCAGCAAACAGAAATTAAAAATGCATGCCATGAAAGAGTTTGGGTCTTAGGAGGTTAAAGGAGACGAGTAAAGATGATGAGTTCTTACTTACAAGCTTACAATGTCTTGTCTTGTCTTACACATCTTCAGGAAGAACAATGGCAATTTGATATATTTTGTGAAAACAACAAAAGAAAATTTGAAAAAGAAAAATGCACTCCTATAGAGTGTGAAAAAGAAGGGTTTTTCAAGATCCAATTGATCTCAGGTCAGCAGGCAGCTTGCTCCAAAGAACAGGACCTACAGCTAATCCTGCAGTGTCAGATTTTAGTGTAAGTAGTTAAAAAAGTGTTTGCACATTTGGAACTGATTGTAGAAATATTTAAGATATTGCTGATGATCTGAGAGGTGTCGGTCATCTGTTTCGTCCACAGTTGACAAGAATCACTTCTCATCCCAGAGTTTTAGTCAGATTTCACTCAAAGTTGTACACCGTGACCACTTAATGGGTCTTCATCTGAACTGTGCTCAAGGTCAAAGTAAAATTCTTTGTTTTATGGGCTTTTTTGATCATTACTTTAAAACAAAGGCTTCTCAATTGCAGCTGTGCACTGTGTTAAGAACCACTTACTACATGCTTGTATTATACAATTAACTTTATTTATAACAAATTTTCATTAACACAGTTATAAAGTGTCTGTTGAAAGATTTAAAAACGTGTGTAAGGTATACAGAGACAACTGAAATCATCAAAGTCTTTTTTAAGCACAGTAGATAAATATGATAGATTTCTTTTGCATCTTTCATTGATCATTTCATCACTCACAGTGTAACGTTAGGACAAACCAATGTTGTAAAGTGTACTTGATAAACACACTGGAGCATGTAGTTGCTCTGACCGATGAGCATATTCCTGCTGATAATTGAGCTGATCCATTTATTTTATGTAAACCCAAATCAAATACACAATGCTAAGAAGATTATAGTTAAAATTCATTCATGTTCATTTATTCAGTCATTCATTCAAAAAGGATTTCTGCACGTTAAATTTAGCTTTAAAAAACATAAAATGCGTGGACTCCAACTCTAGAGCCTGTGCAACACACCACTCAGATAAAGCTCGAATAAGCTTCATTTTACATATTAACAGAGGGACTAGCAGAGCTCCTGTACTGCACTGGAGGATGGAGTTATGTTTTAGACACCTTATATTTGTCAGTCATGACATCACGTTTGTTCATTTGCATATTTCAAATGATCAGAATAATTCTCATTTCCTACTTTATTATAATTTAAAATTGGGATATTTAAATTTAGCACTCTCAGCCTGTCACTTTTATGGGTGGGAGTGTCAACTTTATCTTTCGAGCTAAATGAAAAGCGATCTTCTTCTCGTAGTAGGCGCACTCATTGACAAAGAAAGGGTAGAGGTCCTCGCCATCATACTTCACTGTCTCCCCGGAAAATGACATGAATATCGGATTGCCCCGCTGCAGAAGCTTGAAGTCATTATCCTGGAGAAAGACATGCAAATACGACATTTACTGCTTGACAGTCTTTGAATTCATGAATGTAAATGTTCAGATGAAACCAGGTTAGGAAGGCTTGTTTAAGGCCAAACCTTTAGACAACCTCTCAAGGATACTTGAGGGTGTGAGGGATTCTGCCAAAGGACTCAGTATTTATTTTGTGGACACTGGACATGTCTAATGGGCAGGAGACCCGAGGATAAGGATAAGCTAGACGGATAGACTGGAGAGGTTTTAAGTCTCTCAGCTAGCTTGGAAGCACCTAGGTGCTTCTAAAACTGCTGCAACTGTGACCTAGACTCAGATAATGAAAAGTGTGAAAGCTTAGACTATAAAACGTGCACCCATCTTGTACTGTACCTGTAACTGGGAGTGTATGGCAGCAGTGATTTCCCCAGTAACTGGATTCCTCGGGTAATCTATGCTTTTCACCAAGGTGTATGCTTCCACTTCACCCCCTTCAAATGTGCTTCCTGATGAGGATAAAAGTTGCAGAGTTAATGGAGTCATTTCACAAAGAGCTATGGTTTGATTTTGCCACTGTAGGTCCACCTGATGTTGTTGTTTGCCATTGCATAATTGTTCACGGTTAACCCCACTGTCTGATTTACTGATTTGTGATGACTTAAAGCTTCTCCAGTGAAGCTACCCCTCTGAAAATGAGGGAACTGTGTTGAAAAACGACTGTAATACCTCAAAAGTTAATGCAATGCTTTTGATAAACTTCTTCAATAAAAGTAAAAAGTCTGCACTTTATTCATGTGATGACTGTTTGAACCAACTGTTGTAGCATACAGCAGCAAAATGACAAAAAACATGTGCCATTAACCAAATATTTATATATAGCAAATTGCAGAGGCCACTTTAGGCCCTGCTCCCATTGAAACATCAGGTGAGGTGAAGCTCCAGCCACAGGATGTATTCTATAATTAATTGGTTAATTACACAGTACATTACACATGTGGGGAAGCATATGCATCCGATATGTTTCACCTCGTTATTTTGTTTGTTTGTGTAATGGGAAACATTCTTGTTTATTCTCATATTTAGATTTGTGACCTGGTGTAGCCTGCTCAACTATGTTATCTGCTGACTATATGAATCTCTGTGTGATACGTGATAGCTCTCCTGCATGCAGCAATTAAAAGCTTGGCCACAGCTGAAGATATTGCCATGGCAATTGTAAAAAAATGCAGCTAACTGAACAACTGCAGACTACAAAATTATTTAAATAAATATTTCAACCAAAGCTTATAAGAAGGGGCATTTTAAAAGCGGTAGCATCTTACCAGAATTAAATTCCTGAAGCCAACTGAATATATGATCCACTGCCTCTTTCACCATGTTATGGATATCTGCTCTGACCACACCATTGGGCTGTGGGCCGGCCTCTATTGCTGCAAAGAACAAGGGGAACAATCATCTAAATATTTAATAAGCTCAGCTTTGCAAAAGATGCACACAGACACACTTACCAAAGCCATGCTTGCCGACCGATTCTAAAGAATAAGCCTCGGCGATCGGTATGTCCAGCTGGATTGCTCTAACTTCCACAGAAGCCATTTTACTCTGAAAATCAAATATGTTTACTGTCGACTGCACACTGTGCTTAGGTACGATAGGCTGAGCTTTAAAATAAACTACATGTTTATCCCGGATTTTGATTATAGCTTTATAACCTGATTTTATTGAGTTAAGAAGATAATTGCATGAGTGATGTACAAGCAACACAGACATACTTTTAATTTTTTTGATTGGAAAATACTACTACCCAGTAGAAACATTAAAACAAAGACTAAGAAAAATTCCTCAGACAGTTTAGTTAAAATTGGTGCTTGAAGACAACACATTATACAGCTTAATGGGGTTAACTTTGGTGTTTGGGAGGATTACTGACAGGATTGTATTTGTATCTGTTATTGTCTGTGCTATTAATGACATGATAACACATGGCAACAATACACATTTAGGCACGTAGAGATGTCAAGTTCAAATTGAGCATCAGAATAGGGTAATGACTTTGAATATATTATGGTTGTTGGCGCCAGACAGGCTTATCTGAATATTTCAGAAACTGCTGATCTAGTGAGAATTTCTCATACAGTCATCTCTAAGGTTTACAGAGAATGGCCTGAATGAGAGAAAATATCCAGTGAGCAGCATTTTACTGGATGGAAATGTCTTGTTGATGCTAGAGGTCAGCAGAGAATAACCAGACTTCTTCAATTTGACAAGATGGCTACAGTTACCCAAATAACTATGTGTTACAACCAAGGTATGCAGAACAGCATCTCTGCAGTGTGGTCTTCTGCTGCCATCAGCTAAGACTGGAAAACTGCGGCTACAATTCATATGGGTTTACCAAAATTGCACAACAGAAGATTTAAAAAAATGTTGTCTGGTCTGATGAGTCTTGATTTCTGATGCAACATATTGATAGTAGGGTCAGACTTTGGTTCAAACAACATAAAGGCATGGATCCACCTTGCCTTGTGCATTCTTGCTTTTGAAAACAGCTGCTGCTATCTCACCATACCATCACTGCGAAGATTAACCTGACTTTAAGCAAAATTTAAGTTATTTGAACTTGAAGATATGAGACCTCTAGTAGTTCACAGTTTATGCATATTTTCTTTATCAGAAACATTATAGGTGCAAATTCCAAGTGCATGACTCGAAATATCTGTTTGTAGTACTCTTGTACCTGTAGGTACTTGAGAATGTGCAGGGTGAACCAGTCTATGGAGTAAAAGATGAAGCAGAGGCCCATGTTGGAAGTGGTGTTGTGGATGTCTATGATCAGGTCCATGGCCTCTTTGCTTCCTTTGGGCCCAATTTGAGCGTTCAGCTCCTGAGCTCGCCTCAGTTCATAGGGTGATGAATCTGTTACAGGGGAACTAGAATCGGGAAAATAAAACAAAGACGTCTCTCACACATGGCAGATTTGAAAAGTTTTACTTTGCTCTCACAGTGTAGCGCAGTTAGCCAAAACCTTTAAAACTTCATTACCTACATAAAGCTTTGGCATCAGTTTCGTTTTTGAACTTACTTTAGCAAGGCTTCTGTGAAACAGCGGTTAAGGTCGGTTTCTACGTATCTCCTGCAAATCTCCACAGCCCGTGGGTTTGTCAGGACAGTGGAGACAGAAACAGATCCAATTTTATCTATCTTCTCTTTCTGCAAATGTCTCACCATGTAAACCCCTGTCATCTCATTTCCATGAGTGCCACCACAAACGGCAACCCTGGACAGCGGTGGGAAAGACACAGACTCCATCTGTTTCCACGAGAAAAAAAAGAGGGTGCTAGGTTAATGTTGGATTCTCTTTTTCTGTTGTATAAACAAACAAACAAACCAAAAAAAAGTACCGATGATGTCCTGGCAGTCATTCATTGACTAAAGGGAGTGTAACCTTTGAGCTTTTTGAGGTGCAGCTTAAGGAAAGCTAGAACAGAATCAAGGTGTTCCTAGTGGAACAAATGATGAATTCAGGTTCACCTCCAACAAAAAAATAAATAAATAACAGCAGAAATATACATGTAAAGATTGAAACTCAAACACACACACACACACCATCTCAATGCTGCAGTGTCATTATACTCATTATACTCCAGGTTTTGGATCACAGATATGATCCCAGCTGAAGAACTGGATCTGCTATTTACAATGTAAGTGATGGCAGAAATATAAATAGGAGCACACTGTGCTGTCATACAATCATATTACAATGTGACTGTAAGCACTAGTAAGTGCATAGTTACATCTACTACAACAGCAGCAGCAGTAAATGAGAAAAATAAAGTAGTAAAATCTGAGAAACTGGTTTTTAAGACTTTGGCAGCTTGCCTCTGTCAATACAGCCAATAAAATAAGCATAAAACTACATTAAATTGACTCCATGTCTTACCTTTCACGTCAAAATTCAACCTTGTTTAGCATTCACTGGATTCATCAACCTTTGAACCCAGAGGGGAAGTTGTGTCGGGGCAGAAGTGTGCTATTTCATAACCTAAAAAAAACACTTTTCAGCCCACAGCAGCTGCTTAGCTATTCACAATTCACACAGTACAAACCAACCCACATGCAAGTACAGACTGCTTCGATTGACTGCGCCCGCCTTCAAGCTTCCTTATGTTTGTACCTTCTTACAGCTGCCCTCCTCTATCCGTTTCTTCAGCTCAAATTTCATTTTTGTGATGTAACAGGAAGTCACTCTGTTGTTTTCTGCTAAACCAGCAGGAGCCGCTCTCATTGCTCTTTGGCCTGTGGTGCAACTTTGAGGTGCTGCAACAACAACAACAACAAGTAAATGGCACATAAGATGTTTCACTTCAGAGGAACCCAAACCTCGGCAGATGCTTTATTGCAGCTGTATCAAAACACTCCAAGCATTTCCACCACCACTGCTAACTATAAATAAATATATATATCTGATAATTTATTAGTAAACAAACAGTAAAAGCATGGGTGCTTTTGGGAAAAAGTCTGCTTAATTTTTTAGTTTATTGCCTAAAGAAAGGTGAAGCAGTCTAAAGTGATATAGGTAGGATTTAATTACAGTAGTTTTCTAGCAGCAGCAGTTCTTGGACATCTATTTCATCAATATCATACGAATCATTCAAATGAATGAATCTAGTTGATGAATCTGTAGTCTAAAAATGTTAATTACCTCACAACTTTGCAATCTTTCTTCTCCATACCACCGCACGTTTTCTCACACCCTGCAACTCTCGAAAGAAGACCTAAGCTCCATTTAGACATGTAATCCTCTTTGATCCGTCGCTTGATGATAAGCTGCTTCCTCTCACTCGTTCACTCTGTCGCTCTCTCTTTCTCGTTCTCCGCCTCTGTCTGTCAGTTCAATTCAATTCACTTGATTTTATCTTTTGCTTTTACCCCGCAGGCTTTGCTGGCTAATGGTGCTCTGATTTCCTGTATTTATGAAGATATTTCTTTCTTTTTTCCTTGTTTTTATGTTGTTGGTTGTTTTTGGTTGTGTGAATGTGTGCTTTCTTTTTTAATTTTTATATCTATTTGTCAGGAAGTAGCTCACAAAGTGGCTCCATTGAATAGTGGTTTACTCATTTTTCTAATATTGTGGCTCAAGAGTTGGGAGTTCGCCTTGTAATCGGAAGGTTGACGGTTCGAGCCCCGGCTTGGACAGTCTCGGTCGTTGTGTCCTTGGGCAAGACGCTTCACCTGTTGCCTACTGGTGGTGGTCAGAGGGCCCAGTGTCCGGCAGCCTCGCCTCTGTCAGTGCGCCCCAGGGTGGCTGTGGCTACAATGTAGCTTGCCATCACCAGTGTGTGAATGGGTGGATGACTGGATGTGAAGCGCTTTGGGGTCCTTAGGGACTAGAAAAGCGCTATACAAATACTGTACATATATGTATACAAATACATTTAATAAGTGAAAGATCCCTGGTTTGATTCCAGGAGCAGACACAAGTCTCTTTGGGTCAGGAAGGGCATCTGGAAAACAAATAAATAAATAAATAAAATATGCAGAACTACCTGTCTTGTTGATAAGAAAACAGCTGAAAGAAGATCTATATGTCTGAATTAGACACACCATATTAAGGTATGTTCTGTGGTAAAACTGTGCATCTGTGTATACTGTGAAATCTGGCAAACACAACCTGTACTTTGGTGTCTGCAACTGTCCCATCACATGACATTTTGTGGAGACGCAAACTAAAACTAAAGCTGGAGAGTCACCCTACATGTAGATGAGCAAATGCAAGTCAATATGGGAGTGATCTAAACATGGCTGGAAGTGTTGCCAGAAGTACAAAATGTATATTTAAATCAGCTAAGTGAATAAATAGTAATGTTGCTCTTGTTGCTACCAATGAGGCCTTGCCCTTTAGGACCCTGTGTATGGTGCAGGTCCTTTGAGCTCTAGCCTCTGTGAAGTGCATGCTGACAATGCTTCAACAATAATAAACCAGGCATTGTGTAGATATGCATAGATATTAAAGCAAAAGCTTTTCAAATGTTGTACAGTGTGTTTGCTGTTTTAAAGTAAAGGAGATATAGGCCAAATTCATGCTGTGTCAGTGTCTCTGAAAAAGGAGACACTTCAGATTTGGTCCAAAGGGCAAAAGTTAATCTCTGATGAACGAGGTCAGAATAAAAATTAACAATATTACTTTCCAAGAACACTAAAAGTTTTTTCTCTTAACTTAAAGTAAATAATTAAACTCTCTTCTAAACTAGGGTATTTTCAACAACAAACATGGGTAACATTGTTCACAGTGACAAAAAACTAGGCTGGAATAGTGTGGTTTGGAAAAAAATGCACATGTGCTGCCCGACTCATTGTTAGCTATATTAGCATAAAGTTAAAAAACAAAACAAAAAACAAACACGAACGACTGAGCAATATTCATCCATTAATTAACAGAGTCAAACACAGATCTTGGGTTCACCCTCTCACACAGCATTACCATACTCAGTCACCTTTGTAGTTACCTAACTTATATAACAGATGTTTTAAATCTTTTTTAACATACTGCGGTGCTAAATGAGGCCTGTACGTTGGCCTGTCAGTAGTTTACACGCGCTACGTTGCTGAATCTTTCAGTTACTAGTTTCGCGCTTCTGACGTGGCAAGGGTGGAGTACACTGAGGCCTAACAAAAGGACCAGACCATCATGTGTGACAGCCAGTGGCGTGTCTAGAAAATTTTTGTTGGGGGGGCCAGGTAGGGGCACAGATTTGGAGAAGGGTGGCAGATTTAATTGGCAGATAATGTTTTAAAAAAAAATTCTACCAACCGTTAACCATAATTCAATAATCCTATAAACCTAATAACCAAATGCACTTTTAACTCTTATTAGAATGAGATTTTAACCACTACGGTGCAAAGTTTTTAGATACTGCGTTGATAAAGTACAAGAGATACAATCAGTGCTTTGTCAGTGTTTACTCAGCAGTCAAGGACATCAATATTTGCATAGTATTTTTACTGACATATAGTGCACATATGTTTTGGGCAAAAACATTTTTGAAAATTAAAATACGAACATTTGTAACAAACAATTGACAAATTAGCCAATGCAAAACTTTATCTGCCTGTTAAAAAAAGAAGATAATCTTCTCACAAACTGGTGTTTGATTTTGAAACAGGAAAAAAGTGGGGAAACAACTGAAAAGATTAATATTTGAATAAAACCTGAAAGCAAGTAAATACTTTCTATGCTGCCTTATCGTAAACTTTGGTAATATTGATAAAGAACAACACTGGCTGATGATAAAATACAGTCAGCTGGCATGGTGACACTGCCAGTATTAACCTGCAGGGCTGGACTGGGACAAAAAAATTGGGCATTTTTACTACAGACCGACCCACCAGGTAGTAAAGCCATAAAGACTTTGACTGAAAACAAACCCTGTTGTGACAGTGATGTACAGTCTTGTTGGTATATGTATGATTTCTATACATTTTACGTCAGATAAAAACTTTGGTTGTAAGATTTAGATAATTATTTAATAAAAACTAGGTATTTTAAATGAGAATAAGAAAGAAAAGTATTTCTTTGTGCCCACCTTTCCCTGTTAATGCCCTACCTGGCCCCCTGGCAAAACTTTGCTAGACCCGCCCCTGCACAGTTACCAGCTGTCAGCTGCTTAGAAAAGGACGCTGGTGTTATTTGTCTCTCAGAAACAGTTCATAACTTCCCTTCAACTCATTCATGTCACCTAAAAGGTAAACCTGTTTCTCCATCACCTGTTCAGCTCTGATGGTTCAGTAAGGACATCTCCTGGTTTCATCTTCATGTTTCCCTCTCACCACATATCTAAACAGACATCATGACCAGCAGCTTTACAGCTGTGGCTCCAGCAAACATCAGCTGATACTAGAAATTAATATTAAATACATTCTAACAACAGCCGATCAAGCTTAAACGTGCTGCTGTTGTTTAGTGCAACATCAGCTGGTTTCCTCTTTCTGGCGCAAAGTGGGCGATAAACAAACAAGAGAGAAAAGCCGATCAGCTGATCATTGATCAGTTTCATGATTGAAGTAGCAACAGGAGAGGGAGGGGGAGAGAATGAGAGAAGAGGCAGCTGTGCAGCATAAAGACAGAATAAATCCAGCTTTGTGTCTTTTTTCCATTCTAGCTAAAGTCCGGGACAAACTGCTTCTCTTCTCAGCTCAATACGAAACGTGTAATATTTTCTCTGAATGAGGGACCATTCCATTTTTTTAAGGAGCCGTTGGCAACTCTACTAACCTTATGAATAAAATAAAGTTCACTATCAGTAACATCATAGCACCCACCCAGCTGTATAAAAACTCCGTCAAACTGGCTAGAACGCAGTATGAGTTATTGCAACTGACAGTAAAAAGTCAGCAACATGAAAATAAACTCCACCTAAACTTGGTTTATATCTGATAGACTGCAGGTCATAACTTCTTACCTGAAGTTCAGTTCACCTGACACTCGGACTGGCGGCTGCCTCGGGTCTCTCCTCCTGCCTCCCCTTCCCTCATCCACCTGTTGCCTCTGTGGAAGCTCCGTCATAGCCACCACCAAACAACGGAGTTATTTCTACACATCGACCTGCATCTGGCCAATCCACCACCTCTCATTGTTCATGCCATTACAAAAAAAATAAAAAATAAGTCACTGGGGATATGCCCGGTATGCCCGATGGCCAGTCCAGCTATGTTAACCTGCAACCAAATCTGCAGCTCCATACAGCAATGTTACGACTTAGATTATATCTTATAACGCATAACTCTTATGTTAGCTGCCCTCAGTAGCCTACTGTCTGAAATATTCCACAGCTGCAATAATTCTTTAAGTGTTATTTTTTTCCTTGGTATTCTAATTTCACCGAAGTTTACTAAACTCAACAAACTTGATATTACTTACCGGGACATTTATTCTGTCCTCATTTTCTTTCACCGAAAAATTGTTTCCTGCAGTGCCATCTTTCGCGCTTGGCTCTCCTACCTTTGCTAACGTGATGCGCATAGCGCAGAAGCGATGCTGCATTCACTTACACTCGGATATCTGAGCGTCACCGTGAAAACATAATCGGACATTTGATATTTGATTGAATTTTATTGTTTTGCCTTTGGGGTGGCACCTGGGGTGGCCAGTCTGGTTTGGGGGGTGGCCTGTGCCCCCCCAGGCCACCCCGCTGGACACGCCATTGTTACCGGGGCACGATCACCGGGGACCCGTTTTTCCAGCACACACGCCCGATACCACGTGACAACAAATACGTCATTTCCTGTTGACCAAAAAAAAAAAAAAAGCACCCTCTCACGGTCCTAGGGACCAAAAAATTGTCCCGCCCGATCAGCGGGCGAAGCCGCTGCTGCACGCCGGAAATGAGGCTTCATTTCCCGCAGGTCTATCTAAGCAGCCCGCTGTTTTCCAGCCTGGGGTCAAATGTGGAGCAAGGGCGCCACCCGGTGGACAAATAAAAAAATTACAACTCTAAGGCCCGTCCTGCAAAATGAAAATGAACGCTAAACATCAATGATCCCTTTGACCGTAATTAATTTGCAGTGAAAAATAGCGTTTATAATGGGTTTCAATGGGGCACAAATCGACCACTAAGCACAATAGTGTAAGTTTGTCTGTAGCTTAGCCACTGAAGCTAATTGAAGGAAGTCAGACTTGAATTTTGAAATAAAATCATATCAAACTTTTTTTTTGGAGAATTTGGCTATAGTCCATTCAACACTGTGCAAATGGCATGTAATCAAAATTTGAAAATAGCCACAAATCGACCCAAGACCCTCCAGGGGTTTTAAGTACACGCAATATTTTCACTCTCACATTTTACTCTGTACTGGAAGACTTGTTCATTTTCAAGATTCATTCATCCATCCATTTTCTTCCACTTTATCCGAAGCCGGGTCGCGGGGGCAGCAGCCCAAGCAGAGAAGCCCAGACCTCTCTCTCCCCAGCTACCTCCTCCAGCTTATCCGGGGGAACACCAAGGCGTTCCCAGGCCAGCCGAGAGATATAATCTCTCCAGCGTGTCCTGGGTCTGCCCGGAAAACCTCGCCCAGGAGGTATCCAGGGGGCATCCTTGTCAGTTGCCCGAACCACCTCATCTGGCTCCTTTCGATGTGGAGGAGCAGCAGCTCTTCAAGATTCTCTCAAATAATTTTTCACCATATAAACTAAGGTTTTTTTATTTAGGCGTCATAGTTCTGAAGAGAGATATGTGTTTTTTAATAGGTGGACATTTCTGCCAGCAGGTTGGGGATTAAAAAGGTCGATCATGCTTGGCTAATTTGAGCAACTGTGCCAACTTTACAAAACTATACGTTTTTATACCACAACTCCCCGTTCAGCCTTAAATGCCAGAAGAAGAAGACTAGTCTCCCTAAATCTGACTCTGTTTATTACCGGAATCTGGAAAATACTGTAAGAAAGCTACATAAAGTATCAGCATTGAGTAACAATTTAAATTCACGTCCTCAGCAACAGCATTTAACAGTATTTCCATGTACTTCTTACCTTTGCAATTAACTGCAGGTTAAACGGCCCGGTGACTTGCAGCCACGATTAGGCTCATTGAGAGCAGGCATGTGCATGCAGACAGTGTTTGTTTTTACATCTGGTGGGTAACGTCCCTCCCTATATTTTTGGAACAGTACCTCTGAAGCTTGATTTAGATTTCTGCAGGAAATTTACGTTCTAACTTCAGATGTAACACCTCTTAACACTAAACCGGTCCATCATGCTGTTGTTTCCAGTTACAGCGTATATTTCCTGCTGAAGCATATTTCAGGCATAAGACAGAAACATTACAAAAATATACACCTGCAGGCCACTCTATTGTCTTTATTTGACTAAATGCACTAAATTGCTGCCACAAGCTTTTGAACACATGTACCTAATAAAGTGGCTGGTGAGTGTCCTCAGTCCCAGCTCGGATACAGATGTTGAAGGAAACGGTTTCCAGGGCCTAATCCGTGGATCGGCTTCCTCCGAGGCGTGGACGTCTATCAGCAGAGAATGTACCTTCACCTATCAGCAGAGAATGTCCCTTAGTCTGTAACACAGTCAAATATATTCTCAAGTAATATTCAAGCATGCCATTCAGCGTGTTAGTACGAGCTCGGGAGCAGCTTGGGAGAACAAGAAAACAGAGACTGCTTTAGATTGTCTTCCCAAAGTGACTCAACTTTATTCACAAGTACAACAGTTTATATAGAGGGTAAAATTCATGAGACAGCAGATTATCAGTTTAAACCAGTACAGACCAAGATAAGGCAGCGTCTTCCTGCCCTTGGGTGAAGAAGCATCCTTTGTGTAGTGTATCAGTTCAGCTACAATTGTGATTATCTCAGCGACATATTTTCAAGGCACAAAACGAAGAGTTCTTTCATTAGTGAAATCTGAAACAAACCATTTGGCCTTCAACAGGCGTCTAAAAGATTAAGAAACTAATGTAGCTGAGGGAGTGATCTCTGTGGTATTTCAACCTTGTACCAGCCTGTGATTCTCACACATCAATTCTTGGGTCAAAGAGAAAAATAACTAAAACAAAGGGGCCTTATTGAATGACAGAGTTTTCCTGTATAATGTCACTATAAAACAATATCCAGTAAATGCTCCCATGGTACTAAAATACCTAACAGTTCCACTCTTTTTTTATTATTATTTTTAAAAAAAAAATATAACTCAAATAGAAAGGAAAAATCACAAATGTAATAACATAATATAAAAAGCAAATCATAAAATGTAATAGTTCACAACCTAATGTTCAATATACACATCAGGAACATCATTGGTAACATCTGGCACATCCTCAGGATCAATTTGTGCTAATTGCAAATACATTGAAGTAGCTGTACTGGTAGCTATATGGGTTATCATTGAAAATGTGGCTTGCAGAAATGTGAACAGGGTTGCACTTTACAATACGAAATAGTAAATAAAAATCCTAAGGTTAATGCAGTAGATATGATTAATAACCTAAATATATAAAAAAGACAGTTCTTTAGTCGTCTCCTGGCCTGGTCCCAGGTTCGAGAGACCCCGTATAAGCGTCGTGTGATGACAATGGGCATTTCATTTTCTCCATTATCAGGATGGAATGAGTCTATCTTTATCAGGTTAGACATTGTGTGGTACTCTAGGCTTTCTGTTCCTGCTGGATGTTCGAGTACCTTGTTGTTGTTCTTTCAGGCGTTGTGTGTTAATCAGTGATTGTGTGTGTGTAGGTGGATTGGATCCGGGCGTTGGCTCGCCTGAGTCGTCATCTACTTGATCCGACGCCTTAGGTGGTTTGGTGGGGCTGGTCTTAACCCTGCTGGCATGAATCCACTGAGGTTGTCCATCTGTTAGGATGCTGGTTCTCGTCACTGCAAGTACAGTCTGGGGGCTGGAACACGCGCGGCCTCCCCGAATTTCCTTGGTTTTAGCGACTTCACCAACACCGCATCTCCTTGTCTCCACTGGTGGAACTGTGGAGGGGAAAGGCTGAGAGAGACAAACTTTCTGATAGTTATTATTCAGTGTTTCTACCAGGTTATGAACATAGTCAGACAATGCAGTGTCTATGTCCCCTTCCAATAGCGGTGCCCCTCTGGAGGCTGACCATGGTGTTGGAAACGGTCTTCCCATGATTATTTCAAATGGAGATAATTTGGTTGCTGCGGATGGAGTCATTCTAATCTCGCAGAGGATTTGAGGAAGTAATTTGACCCAGGTCATTCCTGTTTCTATCATTGCTTTAGTCAGGCGGTTTTTTATGGTCCTATTCATTCTTTCTACAACTCCTGAACTCTGAGGATGGTATGGCACATGATATTTCCAGTCTATTGCTAGAGTTTTAGCACACTTTTGAATTACTTCTGATGTGAATGAAGGTCCTCTATCACTGTTAATTTGGTGAGGTATTCCAAATCTGGGTATTATTTCATTGCACAACTTTTGACAGACTACTTCTGCAGTTTCTTTTGATGTTGGGTAAGCTTCTACCCATTTACTAAATTGGTCCACTATTACCAGTAAGTACTTGATGCTTCCTTGTGCTGGCATGTGTGTAAAATCAATTTGTAATGTATGAAATGGGAAATCTGGTTGTGGTAAATGCTGATGTTTTGCTTTTGGTTTTCCTACATTAGTTCGTGCACATGTTAGACAGGTTGCTAATATGCGTTTTACTGCGTGTGATGTTTTCTCGATTACAAATCTTGATTTTATTGCTCCTATTACCCCTCTTTGTCCGACATGACTCACACCGTGAAAATGGCGGACAAGGATTGGCAGTAGTGAAGATGGGAGGGCAATCAAACCCTCAAGGTTTTTGTATAAGCCGTCTCTGTTATCTAAGGTACAATCATTACTTTCCCAGTAAGTGTAATCTGAGGCAGAGGCTTGCTCTTGTATGAATTTTAGGTCAACATTTGTTTCTAAATAGTCTGGGAGTGTGACAAGTGGCAGCTGTAAAGGCAAAGATAATACTTCCTTTCTGGGTGGTTGCTGTGAGGCAGCAGCTGCTTTCGCGGTTACGTCTGCAAGAGCATTTCCCACTGCTTCGTCTGTGTCAGCCGTGCTGTGCCCCTTCGTTTTAACAACTGCAATTGCCGATGGCAGCTGTATAGCCTGCAAAAGTCTTTGAACAAGGTCAGAATTAGCGATCGATTTTCCATCAGCAGATCTAAATCCTCTTTGTCTCCACAATGTGCCAAAGTCATGCACCACACCGAATGCATAACGGCTATCAGTGTAAATTGTTACCCGCTTATCCACATGTAACTCACAGGCGCGTATTAAAGCCATGAGCTCTGCTTTTTGTGCTGAGTGAAATGGTAATGAGTGAGCCTCTAGTATGATGTCAGGCAATGTCACCACATTGCCACAAAGAAATGAGTTGTCATTTGGTTTTGAACAGGACCCGTCCACATAAACAATGACTGAGTCTGGGATAGGTGTCTGCTCTAAGTCTGGGCGTGGTGCTGTGGATTCCTGTATACGTGTCATACAATCATGATCGTCAGGGTCGTCTGAACCATCCTGTCGGTCAGAGGAACACAGCATACGAATAAGTAAGTGTGCTGGCGAATTGGGTGTGCTGCTTGCTTTTATAGTGAGATTTGCTGTTGAAGTCAGTGTAGCTTCATAACCTGAGCGACGTTGTGCGGTCATGTGTTGTGTAGTTATGTTTGCTAGAATGGTCGTGACCTGGTGATTGGTGTGTAGAATAGTGTCATGTGAGAGTGTGAGCTTCTCGCAGTCCCCTATCATGATAGAGCAAGCTGCTACTGCTCTCAGGCAGGCCGGCATCCCCTGAACTACCGCAGGCAGAGTCAGGCAGACCCAAACAAGGGGCGGAGGTCAGCGCTCCCTGTAATGCATTGAAAGAGGCAGTCATTTCTGTGGACCACAGTATTCGAGGAGGCTTGTCTTTTTTGCAGCATTCACGCAGAATGTGGTCATGAAAAGAACAGTCTGGTATCCACTGTCTGCAATAGTTCACCATGCCTAGGAAGGACAACATTTCCTTCTGTGTAGTGGGCCGAGGGACGGAGGTCACAGCTTTGACCCTGTCTGTAGTCATGGAACGTTGTCCGTGAGACAGTGTGAATCCCAAATATTGAACAGAAGTCTGACAGTACTGCATTTTCTTTGCTGATGCTTTGTGGCCAGTCTGTTGGAGGTGCTGGAGTAGCATGTGTGTAGCAGTTTGACATAGTTTTTCACTTTCAGCACAGAGGAGGAGATCATCTACATACTGGATCAGAGTACAGCCCTCTGGAGGAGTGAAGCCGTCCAGGGTAGCACGTACCACCATTGAGAAAGCCGCAGGGCTGTCTACCATGCCTTGGGGTAAGCGAGTCCATGTGTACTGCTTATCTCTATGTGTAAAAGCAAATATCGGCTGTGTGTCCTCATGCACAGGTACTGAGAAAAAGGCGGAGCACAAATCCACCACAGTAAAATGTGTAGCTGTTGCTGGAATACCTGTCAGTATGCTGGGAACATCTGGGACAAGAGGAGGTAGAGGCATAATGACTGCATTAATTTGCCTTAAGTCTTGTGTGAAACGCCATACGCCAGGTTTGTTAGGCTTTGGCACAGGATTGACAGGAGTGTTATATGGAGATACTGTGGGCTTTATTACTCCAACTGTCAATAAATCTCCTATGATGATGTCTAAGGCTGCGGCTTTTTCAGTGGAAATGGGATATTGCTTGACATATACCGGCTTGTTGTTTTTCAGCTGAGCATGATAAGGTGTACAGTCAATAAATCCTACATCATTCTCACCTCTTGACCATAATGTCATGTTTTGATATTCAGAACAGTGTGAGAGAAACAAATATGTGGCTTCCAGGCATGGGGCTACCTGGTAACGGTGTTTGCACATGTTTTTGACACAGAGTGTGACGTGGGATACCAGTCAGATGGATATTGAGTTCATTCTCCGCTGAGGCGTCCAGCTGACACAGAGGCTGTTCCTTCTCCATGGTGTCGGTGCATAGGGCAGAGAAAACATAGCTGTTATCAGTATCTGCAAACATTTCACCCTTTGTGTTAAATGAAATACACAAGTTCATTTTTGCCATTAAATCTCTGCCTAATAGATTCACAGGCGAGTTTGGAATAATTATGAATGGATGATATGTAATTTCGTCTGGTTTTGGGCCCCAGCGTGTTTTTAGAGAATGAGTTTTGGGGCATTGCACTAGAGTTCCGTTTATTCCCATGGTGTTGATGCACACAGAGGAAACAGGCCCACTATAGAATTTTCCAGACAGTGAACTTTTAGTGGCTCCACTGTCAACTAAAAAGGAATAAATCTTTTCACCTATCTCTATATCTAACATGGGCAAGCTTTCTGTGTTACGGGACAATTGCAAATGCAGCATCGTGTGTAGTGCTTCACACTGTCCCTCATCGTCACCTGGGCCTCCCTATGGTTGGTCCAGTCTTTCGTTATCATATGGGTGGGGATTAAAATGTGGATTATAAGGTTGCTGCCTAAGTGCAAAGGGGCCATTATTTTGATGTGATTCCTGTCTGCGTTGCCAGTTACCTTGTCTGTAAGAGCTCTGCTGACACCTAGTGGCAGGAGCTGGTCCTGTGTTTTGTGGTTGAGACCTACGTGCTGCTGATTTGCATTCCCTCCTCCAGTGTCCTATTATTCCACAATAAAAACATACGTCTCCACTCCTATCTCTCCTTCTGAAATCTCCCTGCTGCGCTTGTTGAGGGGGCGGGGCCCCTGCATACATCATTTTTTCACTTTCCTCTGAGCCTTCAACATCAAAATTCAACATCATCTTAATACTTTTAGCCTTCGTGCTGTTGGGGAAAAGATCTGCACCAGCTTTTGTTTTGACAAGTGTGATAAAGTTCTTTATTTTCATGTCATAGAGATTATCAGTGGCAGTCAGCTTCAATAGTTGTGAACATTCTGGATGAATATTGTTTAAGAATGTTGTTATGAAAATCTGATCATTTCCTCCTTCAGGCATGCATGCCTCATTAGTCCAGCAGTGTGTGAAACGTTTCATAAAAACTAGAATGGATTCATCTGGCTTTTGCTTACACATGGTTACTGCATTTAAATCAAGTTTATCTCTAGACATTGTGAGCAGAAATTTCTTTAGATTTTGAAAAAAGGCTGTGATTTTGTCATCGTTTATCCACAAAAACGAGGTGGTGTTGGCTGCTTGGTCATTTTTAGGGTCTAGTTCCTCTACTTCTTCAATAAGCTGAGATTCAGTCACACCTGGGATTCGTTGACATAATATATATCTATAATCAGGCCCACCCAAGTGGTGGTCCGCTATTTGTGATTTTATATTTTATTTTTTTCGGTTTTACAGTTAATTTTGATTTTTTATCGGACCCGTCTAAGGTCTTTGAATTATTCTGACCCATGGTCAGTGATTTCCAGAGGGGTTTAGACGCTTGAAGGATTTAAGTTAGTTTTATTTTGCTGTGGCACACCTGAGGTTACTTGATTTTTTGCTAGCAATTTTATCTTTTTAGTGAGCAACTTCTCACTTTTTAACGAGCAACTTCTCGTTTTATGACCACAGGCAACTTCCTGTGTCCTTTCTGCTGGTGAGCAACTTCTTAGTTTATGACAGCAGGCAACTTCCTGTGTCCTTTCTGCTTTAATTTACAAAACAACAGGCAACTTCCTGTGTTTCTATGTGGGCCACTAAAGAAGGCTCCTCAGTGTATCCCACTTGTTACTATGTGGGCCACTGAAGAAGGCCTCGTCAGCGTATCCCGTTTCTATGTGGATCACTGAGAAAGGCATAACACAGTCTTATAAAATAAAAGACGAGTGCCTACCTTCGTCAGGATCCCACCGCTGCCACCAAAATTGAAGGAAACGGTTTCCAGGGCCTAATCCGTGGATCGACTTCCTTCGAGGCGTGGACGTCTATCAGCAGAGAATGTACCTTCACCTATCAGCAGAGAATGTCCCTTAGTCTGTAACACAGTCAAATATATTCTCAAGTAATATTCAAGCATGCCATTCAGCGTGTTAGTACGAGCTTGGGAGCAGCTTGGGAGAACAAGAAAACAGAGACTGCTTTAGATTGTCTTCCCAAAGTGACTCAACTTTATTCACAAGTACAACAGTTTATATAGAGGGTAAAATTCATGAGACAGCAGATTATCAGTTTAAACCAGTACAGACCAAGATAAGGCAGCGTCTTCCTGCCCTTGGGTGAAGAAGCATCCTTTGTGTAGTGTATCAGTTCAGCTACAATTGTGATTATCTCAGCGACATATTTTCAAGGCACAAAACGAAAAGTTCTTTCATTAGTGAAATCTGAAACAAACCATTTGGCCTTCAACAGGCGTCTAAAAGATTAAGAAACTAATGTAGCTGAGGGAGTGATCTCTGTGGTATTTCAACCTTGTACCAGCCTGTGATTCTCACACATCAATTCTTGGGTCAAAGAGAAAAATAACTAAAACAAAGGGGCCTTATTGAATGACAGAGTTTTCCTGTATAATGTCACTATAAAACAATATCCAGTAAATGCTCCCATGGTACTAAAATACCTAACAGTCGGTGTGTCTTTGTTCCCTGCAGTAGTGCCCTCTCCAGCTCAGTCATCATCAGTGGCGTGTCTAGAAAATTTTTGTTGGGGGGGCCAGGTAGGGGCACAGATTTGGAGAAGGGTGGCAGATTTAATTGGCAGATAATGTTTTAAAAAAAAATTCTACCAACCCTTAACCATAATTCAATAATCCTATAAACCTAATAACCAAATGCACTTTTAACTCTTATTAGAATGAGATTTTAACCACTACGGTGCAAAGTTTTTAGATACTGCGTTGATAAAGTACAAGAGATACAATCAGTGCTTTGTCAGTGTTTACTCAGCAGTCAAGGACATCAATATTTGCATAGTATTTTTACTGACATATAGTGCACATATGTTTTGGGCAAAAACATTTTTGAAAATTAAAATACGAACATTTGTAACAAACAATTGACAAATTAGCCAATGCCAATGCAAAACTTTATCTGCCTGTTAAAAAAAGAAGATAATCTTCTCACAAACTGGTGTTTGATTTTGAAACAGGAAAAAAGTGGAGAAACAACTGAAAAGATTAATATTTGAATAAAACCTGAAAGCAAGTAAATACTTTCTATGCTGCCTTATCGTAAACTTTGGTAATATTGATAAAGAACAACACTGGCTGATGATAAAATACAGTCAGCTGGCATGGTGACACTGCCAGTATTAACCTGCAGGGCTGGACTGGGACAAAAAAATTGGGCATTTTTACTACAGACCGACCCACCAGGTAGTAAAGCCATAAAGACTTTGACTGAAAACAAACCCTGTTGTGACAGTGATGTACAGTCTTGTTGGTATATGTATGATTTCTATACATTTTACGTCAGATAAAAACTTTGGTTGTAAGATTTAGATAATTATTTAATAAAAACTAGGTATTTTAAATGAGAATAAGAAAGAAAAGTATTTCTTTGTGCCCACCTTTCCCTGTTAATGCCCTACCTGGCCCCCTGGCAAAACTTTGCTAGACCCGCCCCTGCACAGTTACCAGCTGTCTGCTACATAAAAAAGGATCCTGGTGTTATTTGTCTCTCAGAAACAGTTCATAACTTCCCTTCAACTCATTCATGTCACCTAAAAGGTAAACCTGTTTCTCCATCACCTGTTCAGCTCTGATGGTTCAGTAAGGACATCTCCTGGTTTCATCTTCATGTTTCCCTCTCACCACATATCTAAACAGACATCATGACCAGCAGCTTTACAGCTGTGGCTCCAGCAAACATCAGCTGATACTAGAAATTAATATTAAATACATTCTAACAACAGCCGATCAAGCTTAAACGTGCTGCTGTTGTTTAGCGCAACATCTGCTGGTTTCCTCTTTCTGGCGCAAAGTGGGCGATAAACAAGAGAGAAAAGCCGATCAGCTGATCATTGATCAGTTTCATGATTGAAGTAGCAACAGGAGAGGGAGGGGGAGAGAATGAGAGAAGAGGCAGCTGTGCAGCATAAAGACAGAATAAATCCAGCTTTGTGTCTTTTTTCCATTCTAGCTAAAGTCCGGGACAAACTGCGTCTCTTCTCAGCTCAATACGAAACGTGTAATATTTTCTCTGAATGAGGGACCATTCCATTTTTTTAAGGAGCCGTTGGCAACTCTACTAACCTTATGAATAAAATAAAGTTCACTATCAGTAACATCATAGCACCCACCCAGCTGTATAAAAACTCCGTCAAACTGGCTAGAACGCAGTATGAGTTATTGCAACTGACAGTAAAAAGTCAGCAACATGAAAATAAACTCCACCTAAACTTGGTTTATATCTGATAGACTGCAGGTCATAACTTCTTACCTGAAGTTCAGTTCACCTGACACTCGGACTGGTGGCTGCTTCGGGTCTCTCCTCCTGCCTCCCCTTCCCTCGTCCACCTGTTGCCTCTGTGGAAGCTCCGTCATAGCCACCACCAAACAACGGAGTTATTTCTACACATCGACCTGCATCTGGCCAATCCACCACCTCTCATTGTTCATGCCATTAAAAATAAATAAATAAATAAGTCACTGGGGATATGCCCGGTATGCCCGATGGCCAGTCCAGCTATGTTAACCTGCAACCAAATCTGCAGCTCCACACAGCAATGTTACGACTTAGATTATATCTTATAACGCATAACTCTTATGTTAGCTGCCCTCAGTAGCCTACTGTCTGAAATATTCCACAGCTGCAATAATTCTTTAAGTGTTATTTTTTTCCTTGGTATTCTAATTTCACCGAAGTTTACTAAACTCAACAAACTTGATATTACTTACCGGGACATTTATTCTGTCCTCATTTTCTTTCACCGAAAAATTGTTTCCTGCAGTGCCATCTTTCGCGCTTGGCTCTCCTACCTTTGCTAACGTGATGCGCATAGCGCAGAAGCGATGCTGCATTCACTTACACTCGGATATCTGAGCGTCACCGTGAAAACATAATCGGACATTTGATATTTGATTGAATTTTATTGTTTTGCCTTTGGGGTGGCACCTGGGGTGGCCAGTCTGGTTTGGGGGGTGGCCTGTGCCCCCCCAGGCCACCCCGCTGGACACGCCATTGGTCATCATCCACATATCCCAGGACACTGTCCGAGCCAAAGAGATCATCGCCTACGTCAACACGCTGAAGACTCAGGTCAGCTATTACGCAGAGAGGCTGTCTCAAGCTGCCAAAGACCAATCGGCCAGCGGACTGGAGTGGACGCTCGCCAGTCTGGTTGACAAGGTACTAAAAGTGTTTGACGTTACGTGGGGACGCTTCATATTTCATTCATACCCTCTTCCTTTCAGACCCGTCAGCTGGTGGCAGTGTGCGGCTGCAAGCTGCTAGCTTCAGCTATTTAGGCCCTGAACGCAGTACGAGTACATCGCAACCAAAGCTTCTCCTTCCGCTGAGTCTGAACAAGTAGTGCTCCGCAATGACCAGGATACGCTGAGAGCAAAGTACAGCGATCACAACAGCCAGTCGTCACTGCACGTGGACTGGCACGAAGAGGAGTGGGTGAGTTGATCAGCAGTTATTGGCTGTTTTCTGATTCCAGATTTTTTATTTCTTTAGCATGACAACAGACAAGCTTAGTTTCTTGGCACACATTGTGGATACAGCTTGATATCTTAACTACACTCTGAACTCTGTTTTTCTTTTCTTGTTGCTTCTTCTTCTTCTTGAGTCATCCCTCTCATGTTGATTTCCAGCTCAGGTCACTCCTTACTTTTAAGAAGTTGGAGGATTCGTGAGCAGATTTTTCCTTCACCATATCAGCCGACTTTATTCTATGAGAAAATACTCTTAAATGACTCGTCTTTAAAAAGTGTTCAGTGTTTTATGTCTGGTCTGTGTGTCATATTTGTCTTTACAATGTTGCAGCAATACTTTAGTAATGATATGATATGATATACCTTTATTAGTCCCACAAGGGGAAATTTAAATGTTGGTTTAGTGTAAGCTCAGCTTTTTAACTAATGTAAGAAGTGTTATGACTGACTCGTTTTTAATACCTAAATCTGGCCTCAGTGCACAAACCTAAATGAATCGGTACATATGAAAGCGCCCAAGTCACGAGCTGTGTTCAAGGACATGGATAAAACAAAAAGGTTCAAATTTGTGCCCAAAAACCCCACAAATCAGTGTCACTGTTTTAAAATCTGCTGCGAGACCGCTCTAAATGTCAGCTTTTTCTTTACGTAAAGACTGGGGTCTGTAACATATCAGCTCGTTTCTTATTTATTAAAGAACATGCCTGACACCAGGCTTTTGAGTTAACGGCTCCATTCGATCTCTGCAAGTATTTTTAAGTATTTTTAGGTTCTTTCCAGCAGGATTTGTGGCTAGTTCTGGAGCTTGACCCTAAAAGATTTCAGTGTGTCGGTGCTTCTGCTTTCCCTGTTGTCCTTCTCTTCCGTCTTTATTTCTGTTTCTGTCAAATTTAAAAACAACTGCACTCTGAAATACACACTCTTTGCAAGATGTTGTCTAAACTAGTGGTTGGAAGGCATATTTGTGTTTGGTCTCTGATGGTTTATTTACACTTTTTGCAGGCCACGCCCACAGACTACAGCGCCATGATGAGCAACAAAGCCAAGAAGTCTATTGACTTCCTTCTGATGCAGGACACCGCCCCGACGATAGCCACGGACGTGTCACTGCAGTACCGCCTCGACATCGTCTTCTGCCAAACGGTCACCTACACATATTTTAATTATTGTATGTCTGAGCTGATGCGTTTATCCTGGAGTGACTCAGAGTGAAGGAGAAGGCCAAGAAGAAGTGTAAATATCATAGAAGCAAGGAGTTCAGAGCTCTACGACTTAGTGTCTTTATGGTATTTATGTGTGTAATGGAGACCAGGGGTTCCATTACCCTTACTTGTATTTTTATTAATTGACTGACTGATTTGTATTTAAAAACCGTAATGAAGAAAAACACACACTGGTTGATTGTGATTCTTTATTAGGCTTTTTGGGTTGTTATTTAAGTGACTCGTTAAAGGTGAAGAGACAGGGGGACTGGCCATCCTACCTGTGTCAGGAAAAGAACCCGTGTTAGAGCTGTTCACATTTAATCATTTGTCTGTAACCTAAATTAGTTGTATATGTAAAAAGAGAAGTGTTAACAGTACTCACTTTGTAAAGAGTAAAAGCAGCTCAATCACCTGCTTATGAGCTCCTGGAGAAAACCAATGTGCCAGGCTAGGGGAGTGTGTGTTGGAGTGATTTTGTTAAAAGTTGTCATTATTGTGCTTGGACCTTGTCTTGAACTGTATGTTCAGATATTTTCTGTTCCTCCCCCACATGTAGGATGTTGGGGATGTTACTAGCTATAGTTTTCAACTGCAGGCACAATCTACATAAGATTCTGGTTTCCTTATTTGGTAAGGAATGTTCACTTCCTGCCCTTTATGGGCTCACCATGTAAATGGTGGACTGTTAGAGAGGTTAAGCCATATACGAGGTTGAGGGGAGATGACCCTTTTATGACTAGAGATGCGGTTAAAACGTTTGTAAGCAGGAAGTCACGTATACAGACACACACACACACACACACACACACACACACACAGTGCCTTAGCTTTTACCACACAACATATGGGGTTTACAATGGGCGGTTGTGTAACTGTTTTCATTCAATAAAAGGCTGCGAGTGGAGGCTGGAGTTGGAGTTGTCTGAGTTTGGGTGTAGAGCTTGCAACTCTGAGAATCCGACCAGGCTTCCCCTGCACAAGTAAAAACCAATCGAACTCTGATTGTCTTACTTTGTTCTGAGTCAGCGAGGGCTGAAACCTAACTGTGGTTAAGGTGTTTTAATGCAGCGGTCCCCAACCGCCGGGCCACGGACCGTCGTTTGGTCGAGAGATGAGGCTCGGGTGTGAAATGTATGGTTTTCAGAGTTTTTATCGTTTTTGATCGTTATTTTGTTATCGTTTTTATCGTTAACTCTGTTTTCCTGGGTCTTTCACGTGTGTTATGAATAAATCTTCTTTTTTTCCGGTACCGGTACTAGTTTTATTTTGTTGTATTTATCTGTGACACCTTAAAGGCCGGTCCGTGAAAATATTGTCGGGCATAAACCGGTCCGTGGCGCAAAAAAGGTTGGGGACCGCTGTTTTAATCTATATAGAAGAGACTGAAGTTTATATGTTATGGAGTTATTTATAGGACTTGTTACAAATCTTCATATGTCTATGATGTTGGTTATATTGTAGTGGTTTTCTTATGGGGAGGGTTTTGTTTCCCTTTGGTTTGCTGACCCCCAGACTTGGTCTATTCCAGATGCTCACCTGAATCAGGTAGAGTATAACAGGAAGCCATTTGCTTTTCAGAAGGGTTGGATTCTTTGCTGTATCACCATGTGTTCTCATTAATAAAGTACATTTTACTCCAGTCTCGTGCTATTTTAGTGGAAGTGACCCATGACCGTCGGCCAAAACTGACAATATGACTATTAAAAGTCTGAGTAATACTGTAATTTTCTGCTGCTCATTCCTGTGCAATATCCCATCTGACCTCCCGTCATATTTCTTTTCAAGATTTTCTTATTTAATCACTAGTGTACATATATTTATAGATACATATATATATATATATATTTTTAGTCATCTTTTCTCTTTTACCACGTCTTTCTAATATTTTGCTCTTTACTATTTTTCTATTTTTTATTTTATTTTATTATATTTTATTATATTTTCTTCTACTGTACCATGCTGCTGAGTGACTGCTGCTCGTCAAACACATTTCATTGCAATGTTGACCCTGTGCTAACTTGCATATGACAAATAAAACTGAAAACAGTAAAGGCAAAGGGAACACATCAAGTAAGGATTTCACACTCCCACTCACAACGGCACTTTCAAAGCATAAAGCCAAATATTTCAAAATTTCATTTTGAGGCATTTTAAAAATGAATGTGTTTGAGTTTCATTGCTCCAAAGTAATGTTTTCATATAAGCAAGATAACCAGTTTGCAACCATGTAAGTACAGTCCTCTATTGTGAACAGACGTGTTGGCAATCTGTCTGCGTTTATAAATTAGACAACAGTTATTTGCAGATCTTCATCAATCTGCCTGAGAGTGATTGCAGTCGGTCTGAGTTGGACTGCAACTGTTTTGAGTCAGGTTGCCTCCAAGGAGGCAGTTTATTATTTTCCTTTCCTAGTTGGACAGATGGCTGTTGTTTTGTTTTTACTGTAGTGTGCTGGGCCATTAATGGCTCAGGGGCTGCAGCGTATCTGCGCCAACACCTAAGGCCAACGTGGAATCACCGGTCAGACTAACATAAAGAAAGAATCTGTTAAATTACACATTTGTATTCATTAAGTCACAGACAATGAAAACAAGCAGAAATCAAGATGTAATATTTTTATAATTTTATTGATGTTAAATTAAAGTCCCAGCTTAGTTATGTTATCAGTGCAAGTCACTTCAATCTGTATAGCACCAAAGGAAACAATGGTGTTTTCAAGGTGCTTCACACTGTAAGGTAACAACTTACAGTATTAAAAAGAAAACCCCAAAAGAACAAACCCCTCTGAGCAAGCACGAGGCGACAGTGGGAAGGAAAAACTCCCTTTTAAGAGGAAGAAACCTTCGACAGAACCAGGCTCAGGGCGGGGTGGCCATCTGCCGCGACCATTCCTGGGGATTTCAAAAATGACTTGATCTGATCTAAATGTAAAACTAGCTCATTTAAAGTGTCCAGTGAGTTTTAGAAAATATTTTGCTGTTGATATCACGATGTCACTATAAAGTGGAAACTTTGTTTCTTCCCTTACACCTCCCAAAAAATGCCCGCACCGATGAGAAGCACTTAGATATGCAACTTGGTTCTGTGAATATCTTTCTTTTGAAAGTTTTAACAATATCTTCATCAAGATTTTGGAAGTTTAATTGCCAGAATGTCACCAAAGATGCATGCTTCCATCTTTTACAGAGGGATTTGAAAACCCTCTCGCTGAGTTTCTTGAACTTCTCTGGTGGGATTTTGTCGTATCTGGCCCTGATTTCAGTCCAGATTTTCATGGTAAGCCGGTTGGAGATAGCTTCAGCACTTTCAATGCTGAAGACTGTGCCTGATTTTTTTGAAACCTGGGAAATCAGTCCTTCCACAAAGATTTCCACTGAAAATCTGCATCTTTCTTTCTTTTCATATGATTCCAGTCTATCAGTAACTGTTACTGCCAACAGGTGTTCTTGGAATACTGAAGTAGTTATGATATTAAATATTGGTTGTTCCATTAAATTCATTGAATCCTCCTCCCCACTCCTCCCCATTTCCAATGATATTAGTGACAATTTATGTAATTTGTCACAAATATCAGTGAAAATCGCATTAGCAATGCAGTCAAAATAATTCTGCACTTTTCGGTCTAAATGCAAATCCATCCCCTTGAATTTGTCCAAGAGTAGATCCAACAAACGTTTTTGGTGAGAATGAGGGCACTTTAAAAGTTTACCAAGCTTTGAAAGCACAGCCTGAATTAATGTCTCTAACCATCTTTCAAAGTCTGTTTTTTCAGGTGGCTCACAGTCTACAGAAGATCTGTGATGCTGTATCTTTTTATATGACTCCGTTTGACTTACGTTTGTTAACGGTGGGATGCTGGCTTCATGTTCAACACAGGATTTCTGCTGCTGGGGATCTGGAATTGGATTGTTTTCTGGTTTTGCAGCACTGTGTCGGTCAGCATTTTGACAGCTTTCTTCTGTGTTAGCTGTTTCTTGGCTGTTAGCATCTATATTCTGTGCTGTATCAAACTCCTGCTCAGCAGAATCGTCCAAAAATTTCACAGGTGACAAAACCGTTTTGGGTTTTGCAGCACTGTGTTGGTCAGCATTTTGACAGCTTTCTTCTGTGTTAGCTGTTTCTTGGCTGTTAGCATCTATATTCTGTGCTGTATCAAACTCCTGCTCAGCAGAATCGTCCAAAAATTTCACACGTGACAAAACCGTTTTGCCAGTAGTGGTGTGGACAGAACAGTTTTCATGTACAGGGGAGTTCTGGGAAGACCTCAGCGGTGATACTGCTAGTGACTGTTCACACAGGTCCATTACGTCCTCTACAAAACCTACAAGCCGCTTAGCGGTGACGCAATCCGGATAGCCTGAGGTAAGCTCTAACAACTGCTTGTTCGAAAAACTACTGACCAAGTTATCCAAGAGGGATACCAAAGCATGTACTGTAGAATTATCCCCATTGGTCTGAACTGTTTCATCATTTGTCATTGTGTTACAGTTCGAGCTTGCCATTTCACTTTTTTGTTTTTTATGTCTAAAATGTTGTTTTGTGTTAAACTCCGTGTTTGAACGTTTAAAGCGCTGCTGTCCCGCTGTGTGAATGCGTTTCAACTGAACAGCCAGGTCTATATATAAGGTCGGTTTAAGGTTTCTTTGTAACGTCACCTGACGTTTCTTTGTAACGTCACCAGTCAAAGGACTGGCCCGCCCCGTCATAACGAAAGGGGCGGGACAAATCTGTTGCTTAGCAACTGAAAAAAAGGCACACCGCGCTGAATGCTACATCCGGCCTGCGACGGTACACCGCCTCCGCACCACCGTTTAAACATGAAGTGTGGATGTTAGAAGATCCCAAATATGGTGAGCTACTGGGAAATTACTCACGTTTTTGTTCTTGAGAGTGAGCGATAATAAGCGACATTTTATTGAGAAATTACAGTAGTCTGTCTACAAAAACTACAAAAATGACCTAAATAAGACAGAAGTACACATTCATTTTTATCGTTTTGTAAACAACAGGGCGCATGAGGTTTGTTCAGTATTTGTTGTGTCTACAAGGCTCAGGCGCCCCCATGAAGTGTCTTATTTGTATAGTTGAAAGCATTATAAAGGAACGCAAAACTAAATTACATATAATTATAATTCTTGGCACTTTCTGGTGTGTGTGAGTTAGTGTTTCTCTTTTATGATTTGTGGGTCCAGCATCAAATTTAGAATCCTTCCCATCACACATGAGGTCTTGAATAATCATCTTATTTTAAAGACCTCGTAGTTTGATAGTTTGCTCTCAGACTGTGGGCTTCCTTGTGGTTTTTAGGATATTTAGAAGTAGAAGTAGAAGGGGATCATCCTTCTGTGGAACCAGCTCCCAGTTTGAATGCAGGAGACGGACACTATCTCTACTTTTAAGATTAAGTTTCAAAGTTACCTTTTTGCCAACGCATATAGCTAGGGCTGAATCAGGTGACCATGAATCCTCCCTTAGTTACCCTGGGACTACCCTGCTGGGGGATTCCCACCATGTGTTTATACACCTCTCTGCATTCAATAATTAGTTCTTGTTCATCTCTGGCTCTCGTCCACAGTGTGTCTTTTGTCCCCTTTTCGTCTCCTCATCCCCAAAGGGTCGCAGCGGGCTGCCCCTCCCTGACCGTGGTTCTGCCAGAGGGTGCTTCCTGTTAAAAGTGAGTTGTTCCTTCCCACTGTATTGAGGTTTTTTCTTTTTAATTGTAGACTTTCTACCTTACAATCTATACCACCTCGAGGAGACTGTTGTTGTGATTCAGCTCTGCATAAATACAATTAAATCGAATTAAGTGGGTTCAGCTGTTTTGTGAAATAAATGTGAGTGACATGGTAAGTAATAGCCTGCATGTAACTCATGGTAAGAAGAGCAATATCGCCCCCTCCTGGTTCAACCTTTTTTTCTTTGCAGTAATCTTTCCAATAATAATACATATGCACTAACCTCATGCTTGCTGTTAACAATAGCCTAAAGACACAAAATCAAGTTTAGTTTTTTCCTTAAGTTTATGTTTTTTTTTATATGGTTGGCATTTATTTTGTTTCTTTTTAATAATTATATTGATTCTATTGATTGTTTGCCAAGCACTGAGGTCTCTGCTTAGACTGTGCTACTGGGATCACTGATTTAAAAATGAGGCAAAAGCACCAAAGTTGTGCTCAAAAATAGTACAGTGAGCTACGACCTGTTGCTGTAGTAATTCTAACACACTTATTGTTTTTAAATACATACATGTTTAGTTATTTTAAACCTAATTATATATATATATTTTTTTGCAAAAGTGTCACCTAAACACCCAAATATACGTAATTCAAAACTTACTTTAATTATTACCCATTTGGCTGGTAACATGGACCCAGTCTGATGGATAGTTACTGAACAGATAGTCTTTTCTTTAAAGGCTGCATTCAGAGCAAATCATTGTAAAAACAAGACAAGTCAATAAAAAACAAGTAATAACTATAATACTAAACTACAATAGAGAGAAAATCCAGTAAATATAATTATATTATGTAAAAAATATACAAATATTTACCTCTAATTTAAAAAGACATTACAAGGGTACTAGTTTCATTTTAATCTAAACATAATCTAAATTGACACTAAATCAGTTTAAATATTACAGCTGAAGGTGATTTTAATAAATGTACTGCTGCTTGACTTTGTTTTACTACTGCAGTATAATTTATCATGTACAAAAGCTCCAAATGTTGTTTCTCTGACTTAATGTTCTGATGACGTTTGTGTTACTTTGCAGGAAATAGTCAGGACCCAGATGAACCTGTGCTGGAATTCAGTGTGGGTGAGTAATATGAGCATTTATGAAGGCTGTCCATGACCTGTAATTAAATTTAGCGTCATTAGTGCCACTCATTGCAAGTGACAGTGCACATGCTTTCAGCATGGAGTCTGCTCTTATGGTAGCAAAATAAATTCAGAAAATCTCCATCAAAAAGCAGCTCAGCAGCAGAAATATATATGGTCAGCTGGTTGTGAGTTAATGAGCATGTGAAATCAGTGTGAACATTTTGAAACAACAACTCTCCAACCTCGTAATTGTGAGACTGCCTGTGCAGCCACAGGAGCCTTCAGAGAGTCTTCCTGCTTGTCTCTTGGGTTGATTTGCTCATGTTTTCTCACCCAGTCAATGACTGTAAAAGGGCTGGACTAATTGGAGGCAGGTGTAATTGATTGCACTGATATGCTAGTCTACTTATAGCCCACATTACAAACACTGCTGTGTTATTTTGTCTCTCAGTGCAGGTATGTAATGTGACAAAACCTCTAATGATCTGATATGTTTGGGATGGATGGGCTGTGAATTATATAGTGAATTGTCTTATTTTGTCGCTCTGTGCAGGCTTTCTACTTACAGGGTGGTGGGTCTCAGAGGACAATTGCTACCCCTGTTGAAGTGAACAACGTGTGGAGTGCAACTGGCTTTGTGGCATAGCTGGCTCTGGCCTTGGACTGTGTGTTTTTACTTTGTACCTAAATGGGACACTGGACTTTTAACTACTATTCATTGTGTTTATAAATAAAATTTTAGAATTTTATTGACTGTCATCTTTTTGCCCACGGTTGGTCAGACCTAGAATCTGTGTGTGTGTGTGTGTGTGTGTGTGTGTGTGTCATCAGCAGGGTTTTGCATAAAAGAGTGTGAGCAGGTCAAAAGGTCAATTCATTTATTGTAGTTTTATGGCAGCACCCTCTAGTGGCCTTGAAGCAAACAGTCTCCTAACTAAGCCATGGCATCTCTGGTCTCTCCTACTTTTGTGTGCTCTGCTGGAGGAGCAGCATTGGATCTAGTGATACTGAGTAAGCTGATTAGGACAGGCCTGGAGAAATGTGGTTTGCATGAAGTATCAGGAAAAAAACAACCTTGTATTGTAAAATAATAATACACGAATAATAAATACTTTTCATGACATTCAGATTTCTGGACTCACGAGTTCATAGAACATTAATGTTACGAAACATTGAGAAGTCTTAAAACTACATTGTATACTTATTATTTATTTACTTTAATCAGATTTGACTGGTATTTTTAAACATTACGTTTTTGTTCCTTCAACTATTGTATTTAAGCTTATGACTCACTCACAGTATGTTTATATAACTGCCTAAAAAACGGTGAGGATGTGGCCGCAGTGGCTGAGAAGCAAGAACTTTGCTTTGTCTTTTTTTTTTTTTTTTAAATTGGGAAGCATAAATGAACATACCAGAAAACCCTGCACGAAGGAGCCATATTTGTTTTTTGTGTGTGCATAAGATGACGCTTTAGTATTATTACACATATGATAAGGATGTTAGCATGCAACACACAAACTCAAGTGGTGTTGCCAAGATAGTTGCTGACTGGCAAGAAACTTCTAGAAGAAATCTGGTGACAGTCCAAAGCACAAATTAGATATTCACTGAGATATTCAACATCTCTATCTCAGTCGGTGATCCCCACATGCTTCAAAGAGTCCATCATTGTTCCTGTCCCGAAGAAACCCCACCCTGCTTCTCTCAATGACTATCGCCCTGTAGCCCTCACCTCAGTAGTGATGAAGTGCTTTGAACGCCTGGTCAGAGACTTCATCATTTCTTCACTACCAGACACACTGGACCCACTACAGTTCGCTTACCATCCAAATCGTTCCACAGACGATGCCATCTCTCATCTCCTCCACACATCACTCACTCACTTGGACACTAGAAGGGGGAATTATGTTAAAATGCTCTTCATAGACTACAGCTCTGCATTTAACACCATAATTCCCTCCACACTCACCACCAAGCTGGAGCATCTGGGACTCAGCTCATCTATGTGTCAGTGGATCTCCAACTTCCTAACTGGCAGACCACAGGCAGTAAGGATGGGCGGACATGTCTCAGCCTCCACCACTCTCAGCACTGGAGCCCCCCAGGGGTGTGTTCTGAGCCCCCTGCTGTACTCTTTGTACACATATGACTGTGTGGCCACTACCAGCTCCACCACCATCATCAAGTTTGCTGACGACACCGTCGTGGTGGGCCTGATCTCTGATAACAACGAGACGGCCTACCTGAAGGAGATTAGGAATCTGGAGAACTGGTGCCAGAGGAACAACCTCCTTCTAAACGTCAGTAAGACAAAGGAGCTGATAGTGGACTTCAGCACTAAGCAGGAGAGGAACTACCAGACCCCCGTCATCAACGAGTGCCCAGTGGAGAGAGTGGACAGCTTCAAATACCTCGGAGTTCACATCACGCAGGACCTGTCATGGTCCTGTCACATCAACACCGTGGTGAAAAAGGCCCGACAGCGTCTCTACCACCTCAGACGCTTGAGAGACTTCCAACTGCCCTCCAAGGTGCTCAGGAACTTTTACTCGTGCACCATAGAGAGCATCCTGGCGGGAAACATCTTAACCTGGTTCGGGAACAGCACCATGCAGGACAGACGAGCTCTACAGAGGGTTGTGCGGTCAGCTGAGCGCACCATCCGCTCCGAGCTCCCTGACCTGCACTCAATCTACAGCAGGCGGTGCTGGACCAAGGCCAGGAAGATGGTGAAGGACCTCAGCCATCCCAACAACAGACTGTTCGCTCTGTTGAGGTCAGGAAAGCGATTCCGCTCCCTGAAGACCAACACAGAGAGACTGAGGAGGAGCTTCTTCCCGCAGGCGATACGGTCTCTCAATCACACCACCACACAGTACTGACCCACACATGTGGTTCTTACACACACACTGGACTTTCTGGACTTTGGTTTTGCACAACACTGGTCACTATATTCTTCATTTCCGGTTAATACTTGTACAGCTGCTGTTATTGTGTATATATTTATTTATATTTAGATTTCTTCATACATTCTTATATAGTTCTATATTGTGTATTGTGTATTTTGTTGTACAGTTATTTTATTTTCAACTTTAATTTATATACACTCAACAAAAATATAAACGCAACACCTTTGTTACTGCTCCCATTCCCCATGGGATGGACGTAGAGACCTAAAATTCATTCCAGATACACAATATAACCATCCCTCCCAAACAGTGGTCACAAATCAGTCCAAATGTGTGGTAGTGGGCACATCTGCTATATTGAGATAATCCACCCCACCTCGCAGGTGTGCCACATCAGGATGCTGATCTGACATCATGAGTAGTGCACAGGTGTACCTCAGACTGCCCACAACAAAAGGCCACCCTGGAATGTGCAGTTTTTTGCGCTATTGGGGGTCTGGGGACCCAGAACCGGTCAGTATCTGGTGTGACCACCATTTGCCTCATGCAGTGCAACACATCGTCGCATGGAGTCTATCAGATTGTCAATTGTGGCCTGTGGAATGTTGGTCCACTCCACTTCAATGGCTGTGCGAGGTTGTTGGATATTCGTGGGAACTGGTACACGCTGTCGTATACGCCGGTCAAGCACATCCCGAACATGCTCAATGGGTGACATGTCCGGTGAGTATGCTGGCCATGCAAGAACTGGGACATTCTCAGCTGCCATCTGCCCTGAACAATGTGAACCATGATTCATCCGTGAAGCGCACACCTCTCCAACGTGCCAGACGCCATCGAATGTGAGCATTTGCCCACACAAGTCTGCTACGGCGACGAGCTGGAGTCAGGTCAAGACCCCGATGAGGACGACGGGCATGCAGTTGAGCGTCCCTGAGACGGTTTCTGACAGTTTGTGCAGAAATTGTTTGGTTGTGCAAACCAATTGTTCCAGCAGCTGTCTGGGTGGCTGGTCTCAGACGATCTTCGAGGTGAACCTGCTGGATGTGGAGGTCCTGGGCTGGTGTGGTTACACGAGGTCTGCGGTTGTGAGGCCGGTTGGATGTGCTGCCATATTCTCTGAAACGCCTGTGGAGACGGCTTATGGTTGAGAAATGAACATTCAATGCACGGGCGACAGATCTGGTTGACATTCCTGCTGTCAGCATGCCAATTGCACGCTCCCTCATTGCTTGTGGCATCTGTGGCATTTTGCTGTGAGACAAAACTGCACATTCCAGGGTGGCCTTTTGTTGTGGGCAGTCTGAGGTACACCTGTGCACTACTCATGATGTCAGATCAGCATCCTGATGTGGCACACCTGTGAGGTGGGATGGATTATCTCAATATAGCAGATGTGCCCACTACCACACATTTGGACTGATTTGTGACCACTGTTTGGGAGGGATGGTTATATTGTGTATCTGGAATGAATTTTAGGTCTCTACGTCCATCCCATGGGGAATAGGAGCAAAAAAAAAAGTGTTGCGTTTATATTTTTGTTCAGTGTATGAAGACGTGGATTCTCCTTTTCACATGTTAGCATGTTGTTTGGCTAGCTGTGGCTTACATTACCACAGCTGTGATAAAATTATCAGGAGTACTTCTATGTCTATGAGGGGAAAGCTTTCCTTGTTTACATATAATATAATAATGATACAGATAATGAAAGTCAGACAAAGTGGATCATGTCTTTTACAAAGTGCATAAATAAATCAAGCAGATTTTTTTTCGGTTGTGGTTTCTGAGTTGTGAAATGTCTGCAGCTCCGGAGTGGACTGTATTTGATTTGTCACATTGAAAGAGGGCCAGAAAATTACATAATCAGTGAAGCCAAACACATGTCTCTTTCCTAATATGGGCAATGTCTTTAGTAAAACTCAGCTGTAAGCATGTCTCCAGGCTCTGAATTGAAGGATTTTAGCACACAATGTTATGTGTTTTCAAACTCACAAAATCATATTTTACGTTCTTGAAGCAATAACCACGTGAAACTGAAGTTTAAATACTTTTCTTCCCTACATCCTGTGTGCAAGAGTCAATTATAGCATCATTTGGAGAGTTATATTTCATTTAGCATGTTATCGCATATCTGAAGGGGACCTAAAATAAAGCACAGTTCAGTCAGAGGGTCTCTTATTGATTGAAATCAACTTTTCCTGCTTTTAGGAGATAACTGAAAGTATACATGAAAGTGCCTTATCTTTTATAACCACAGGTTTTTTTTTATAATGGGTGTTTGTGTAAACTGTGTGTCACGGAAATAAAAGGCTGCTGTGGCGTGATGGTTCTTCGTAGTGGTCTGACACCGAGGGCAGAGGGGCTGCTCTGAGATCCTTCCCTTGCTAGCATGTGAAAAACCGGTTGAGCTGTTCGTCTTGTTTCATTAACGGGAATAAGTCTCTAAAGCAGCGGGGCCTGTGGAAGCGCAGACCCAACACTTTCCAGTAGCATAAGATTTTTTGCCAAGAAGTGCGACAGCAAAGAACTGATTGTCCAAATATAAGTTTCCTTACTTTTTCTATGAAGTTTATATGTTTGTAAAAATAAAGTAAACCATCTGCTCTAAACAGGTTTACATAGACTCAAGATTCATTTTATCATTTTCTTGAAAATGTGTTTTTGGGGTGTTTTGCAAAACTAACTTTCCTCAGTCACACACTTTTTTCCTTCAGTTAAAAAACTTGTAGATCTGGCATATTGATCGATCACAGGTTTGATAGCTTATCTCTGGACAGTCAGCTTAAAGAAGAATTTGCAAAGTTCATTGTATTTATTTAAGATCATTTTTGACAGCCACAGCTGTGACACATCAATGATTTTTATAAGATATTTATCACAGACTGACAGAACTACGAGAAACACCTTTTAGTTATCGTCCTTTTTAGTCGTCTGAAAAGTTCATATAAAAGCAGAGGTTTCTCTGTTTTAAAGACACAGAACATTTTTAAGACACAATCACACAAGTAGATATTTCAAGAAGACAGTGTAAACAAACATTTAGGGGCTGTGGTTTCACATGTTGCTCCACCTATCATGCGTTAGAGTCACCTTCCAGTAAGTTTCCAGGTCACTTACCCAGTATATGTACTCAGACTGGAACCAGTATGTTTGAGATTCATACAACCAGAAAACTGTCTCCTCTGTTTATTATGTGAATTCACACTATTGAGATCCTGTTTCTCTTTAAACTTTATTCTACCTTATTCTAGTTGCTCCGACCTTTGCTGGTTAACTACTCCCTCCGTTTTCAGCTGATTTCCACCATTTAAACTTGAATCTGTTCTGCTCCCTGTGCTAATGCCAGCTGTATCTTTTGGTGGTCATACCTTTCATACTTTTTGAGATATTACAGTTTTTGCCCGTTGCTTGAACACTACAAACCCATGCTTAGACTAAAGTAACACAACTTGAAGCTTTTGTTACCATACCTCAAACACATGTACCCCTACCTTAAACAAAAGCGCTGCTTTGCACCCTAGTTGCAATTATGCAACACACTTACTCCTTTATGCAACACACATGGTCCTGCATGCTACACTCTATTTCATACATAAGACACTTTGTTCACAAAATGAAATTTCAGGGTGCCATTTGGAAAACACATGTACCCAAAATACAAAACACATCGGGTAATTGCAACCACTCAAATACACACCTGAAGGCACTTACTTGTAAAAATGAACACCAATTAGCCAACTACAAAAAGCCCTCAGTTTAGCCAATTCAAAAACTTTGCAAGCATGGATGGAGGGAGAGCAAGAGGAGGAGGAGGAGGATGATGAGGAAGAGGAGGAGGAGGAGGAGGAGGAGGTCGAGGTCGAAGTCGAAGAGGCCATGCACGGACCCATATTTCTGATGATATAAGAGCAACTTTGGTGGACCATGTCATCAACCATGGCCTGACTATGAGGGAAGCTGGGCAGAGAGTCCACCCACATCTAAGCCGCTTCAGTGGCATCTGTAATAAGAACATTCCGACTAGAAAACAGGTCTGTCTTCACCTCTCTACCTTCTACTCCACTCAGATGGTTTTTATAGCACTGTTCTACAGTATATACCATTACCATATCAAGTGTACAGGGTATTGCAGGGTGCTAATGCTCCTTTTGCAGCCAAAGTGGTAGTTTCTGTGAAACATAGCATGATTACTTATATTGAAGTACAGTGGATGACACAGTACGTACAGTAAAGTACTGTAAGAAAAATAAGCAAAGCGATGACAATATGTGGTTGTATTTCTCTAGACTGACTCGAAGACCTTCTGGGGGAGGACGCCAACGCCTGTTCACACAACAGCAGGAACTTGCCGTTGTGGACCTAGTGAGGGCAGACAATGCCATCCGTCTCCACCAGCTACGAAAGCAAATACTTGCAGACAGGCAAGTGTTCAACAGCATAAACCATGTGAGCATCACCACCATCAGACGCATCTTGGGAAAACACAGCATCACCATGAAGCAGCTCTACGGAGTCCCATTCGAGAGGAACAGTGACAGGGTCAAAGGACTTCGAGCTGAATATGTACGGGTAAGTGTAACTGTCCTTTAAATGTACAATACAGTATTGGTGAAATCCAGTAGCAGCTGAATATGTACCATATCAGTACCACATGGATCCATTCTGAGAACTACACAGGTACCTGTGTGATGGGGTTCTGTATGTGTAGCACTGTAGTACAGTAATATGTTCTCTTGGCCATGGATGGAGTTGCACAGCCTCATGAATTCATTTTCATTGATGAAGCTGGATTCGACCTGTGCAAAACAAGACGACGGGGTCGTAATGTCATTGGTCAAAGGCAATTGTGCACGTCCCAGGGCAGCGCGGGGGAAATGTCACATTGTGTGCCGCCATAAGCCTTCGAGGGCTTCTGCATCATCATGCAAAACTAGGTCCATACAATAGCCAACATATACTCACATTTCTAGATGCTCTCCATAACATAGTTGTACAGAACAGACCAGATCAGCCCAGGTTTGTTTCCATCAGGCTGCTCTGGTCCAGGCCTGGTTCTCCAACCACAACCAACTTGAAGTGGTATACTTGCCCCTTACTTGCCCATTTTTAAACCCTATACAGGAATTTTTTTCGGCTTGGAGATGGCGTGTATATGACCGCCAACCACATGCCCGCATGCCTCTTCTGCAGGCAATGGAACAGGCCTGCGGCGACATTCAGGTGACAGCAATCCATGGATGGTTTCGACATGCAAGAGGATATTTTCCCCGGTGCCTAGCGAGAGAAGACATTGCTTGCGATGTCGATGAGGTCCTGTGGCCAGACCCCAACAGACGGCGGGATCCATGAGCCCACGTATGCACAATTGTCATGATTTTTTGTGTTTACAGTATGGTGTTTTTTCTATTACTGTATTATGGTGTTTTTTGGGTTTTTTTTTTGCTTTCTCTGAATTCATGGTAAATGGCCTGCATTTGTATAGCGCTTTACTCAGTCCCTAAGGACCCCAAAGTGCTTTACACTACATTCAGTCATTCACCCATTCTCATGGTACTGCAATGTACAATACTGAGTAGGCCTATTTGTTGTTTTGGTTGTTTGAAAATGTGTCTCCTGAAAATATGCCTTCTGAATAAACAATGAAAGACTGCAGTGTTTTATATAAAGTAGACTAGTGTGCTCCCCCTGATCTGTAAGTGTTTGCATATGATGCAAGTATGTGTCATTTTGTCAACAGTTACATTTTGACAAAGGAATGTTAGGTTTTGACAGCAGAGTTTAGGTTTTGAGAGTTTCAATTTGGCACAGATGTGAATGGTATATTTCCCAGTGTTGTGTCGTGTGTACCCAGAGGTTGCCCTTTGTTACAAATTAAAGTCTACAAATCAATGACATCACACTGGCCTATGTTTATTCAGTCTATGATTACATGTCAGTGAGATCTTGGAGCTGCCAGCATGCAAAGCTGCAGCTTTAGAATTTAGGCTCTAATCCTTTTTTCCACCATTTTTTTTATTTTTCTTCTTCCTTTGTTTCTCAGACATGTATGTTTTGTTTTTTTTCTCCCATCATTTCCTCTTATTGTCCCTTTACATACTCTTTGCCTCGCTCCAGTCTACTGCCAGAGTTTCAGTATTTTATTCACTTAATAGCAGGACAGAATACCACGTGACTGTGGCCTTGTGTTATACCCTCTCTGCTGCAGTGATGCTGCAGACAAACACAAACATCGTGATCAGACATTTAAGAAAAGCCTCTTACAGATGAAGGTCTGTGTCTCTTGACCTAAACACATAATCAAGTTAAATCTAATTTATGTTCATCAGTGCCCCTCACACTGTAACTTAAAGTAATACATTTGTTACTGGTTAATTACAGAAGCACGTTTGTGAGCATAAAGATGTAAGCCTTGGACCATCGGGATGAAATGTGGTTGGGAAACTTAACAAGCATTGATAAAGCTTCATCAGTAGTTCGAACAATGCCTCAAAACCTTCGCTCACCACAGGTGGTTAGCAGACTGTGGTTGTACCATGCAGCCTAATAACATGCAGTAAATTGCAGGTTAAAGCAGTCTGCTTACACATTGTTAAACGAGGGAAGGGAACTAATGTGGCTGTCACATGACCCTTTTGTCCCATTTCATCCCAGCATTTGATTAAATTGCTGCTCACTACTTAAAACTGATCACATAAAACTATTTTTCTTCATCTTTTAATGATTACCAAAGTCTGTGAATCCCCAAATTGTTCAGTTGTTCTTTTTGCTCCCTATGAGGTCACTTTTACCATGTGACAAAAACAACACCCCACTGTACACACTTGAGCCACCAGCAACTTTATAAATCCCCAATAAAAAGCTGACAGGTTGCAATGATGTTCCAAATAACTTATTAAGAAAACAACTAAATACACAGAAAATATTATGAAAACTGGTTTATTTTATATCTCCTAGTTTGAAGTGAAGCAATAAAAACATGTATAAAACATCACAAACTGTAATATTATACAAATGCTTACGTCCTGCTGATGCAATGGAGACATCTTCCAGTGACAGTCTTCATCCGTGTGAGTGTGAGGAGGCTCCTAAACCCACCGACACAGAAGTGCATGTTCACAACTCCCTCTGTGCAGGTGGGGTCAGGGCCCTCCTCACCCTGGGTGAAGAGGGGTGGTGCTGTGGCCAGTCAGGTATGAAGTGCTGAGAGTGGATCTTTGGTCCTCTGTGCAGCTCTGTCCACTCTCAGCTGCCCTGCAAAGCAATAACACGAGAAAGACGTCATTTTAACACAAAACAGCATTTCCATTGTTGGTAGCTACAGCATGTTGTTAAAATGCAATTTTAAACTCAACATATACACACAATAACTATAACTAAACTTAAACCTACAGTACTGTAGGACGATGATTTACACCAGCTATTGGAAGGATTTAGTCTTCAAGACAGTTTGTAGCCAATGTGAGGTGATAACTTACATAGCTGGAACACAGCACCACTCTCCAGTTTGTCATTTGGTCATCCATCCTTCTCATCGGGTTGGGGTAAGGCTGTCTTCTGGGTGGAGTATCTCTCTGTGTTAGCTCGGTCCTGGGCGTTGAGTGTCTGAAGTGCTGAATGCTGGGAGAGGACAAGTGTAAAGCACCTGAAGACAAAAAGACAAAGAGAAAAGCATGAATTCACAGATCACAGAGTTGTTCACTTTACTTTTCTTCTGTTATGTGTTTTTACCTTACCTCTGATCCCTGAGCCACAGGCTATACCTTATGTAAAAACAAGAGACTACAGTCAGTTCACGACATCATTTTAAACCTTTTCTACTTATTTGTGTTGACATTAAGTACGGACTTACCTTTGTCCTGCATGGTGAGCTAGAGCTTGAGAAAAAAATGTTAGTCATTTACAAACACTGCAAAGGCCAACTTAAACATTTAAAGCTTAAAAACAAGTTCTAACATAATCTAGTCAGAGTCGCTGTCATCAAGTGAAAGGTTAAAAGGCCTTTCCCAGAAGCGTCTGACACCAACAGAACCCGAGGATGTTGAAGGGCCATAAAACGTGTCATCACTTACCTTGCACCTCTTTGCACTTACCTCATCAGTGCAGGTGTCGTCTCCGCTTCTCTTTGCTGAGGAGGTGAGAGCTGAGGTTGAAGGAGAAGCTGAGAGAGTAGCGGAAGAAGGAGCAGGAGAGGAAGGAGCTGAGGGAGCAGGGGAGGAAGCAGCTAAGGGAGCAGGAGAGGAAGCAGCTGAGGGAGGAGCAGAGGAAGCAGGAGAAGCTAAAGGATCACCAACCGGGAAGAGTGGGGCGTTGGCCTGGCCGAAAGGCGGCATGGCGAACGGGGCAGCACCTGGAGCAATAGGATGTTGCCAATCGTGCCAAAACGGCTCTGGAGGGAGCTCCTGGATGAGAGGGGAATCAGCTCTCTCATCCATGGTGTCATACCCCGAGTCGTCACTAGGCCAATCGGCCCACTCTTCTGAGTTGTTCCAGTCAGAGGAATTGTCAGTGTCTTCACTCACCTCTTCGACGTCCTCAGGTATGTAGGGAGGGTACTCACCTTCCTCTTCACTGTCATCAGGATCCTGTGCTTCAGGAGAAGAGGGTGAGGATGGGAGAGGGATATACTCACCATACTCACCTTCACTGACACGCTCGGTATCAGAGTCATCCAGGATCCTGATGACCTCTGGAAGGCCTTCTTCTGCAGGACGCTCAACCACGTAGTCGAGACGACCTGTGAGGAAACAAGTTTAAAATAACATTAAGAATGTAATAAACATCAAGTGCTAAAGGAACAGAGCTACATCTGTTAGTTTGAGCAGACGATGAGAGAAAAGCATTTTAGGCTACATTTATGTCAGACTGAATGACACTTCTACTTGTTCATGCAAGCAAAAAACAGCTAAGTCAACTAAGTTCACATCATTAACTGCTATATAATAAGATATAGTAGTGGCATAACATAAGGATACCATTATTACTACTGTACTATGATTACTGTTTTCATATTCTTTTTTATATTCATTTATTTTTGTTATTTTTTATTATCATGTTTTGTAGCAGGGGAAAAGTTATAGTTTATTTCAATAAAGCCTTTGATCCAAGAAGAACAGGATGTTAGGAGGGGACCGGGATCTGGTGTGTTTACACCTGTGTGTTCTGACGTCATGACATGCTGAAGATGCTGTTACCACAGAGGCTGATTTTGGGGCATTTTACAAATTTTAGTCCGTTAAGCTATTTTTAACCAAATCATTAAAAAAGTGTCAAATTTGAAGCCTTCAAATCAAAGTAACACCTTTTTTTTCAAATTCATACACCAGTCGTTAATAATTTCTACACCTCTCCCGGAAAATTTAAAGCATACAAACAATTTACGGGGAAAAATATTGGAATAAGCATATTTTGATAACATTAAAACTTGATATTCACACTGGAACTTATTAAATTATTACAGTCATTTAGTAGCTCTTAAAATAACTGAAGAAATGTTAAAAGTACCTGCAGCTAAGTCCAGGGGGCTGTCGAGTCCACGACGAGCCATCTTCAGGCTTTGCTGTATGAAAAACAAGTACAAACAATCCAAAGATGAAGTACTTGTTGTGGCGAGCAAGTCAAATCCGCTTTCAGTAAATATTTTCCCGAAAACTTAACTTTCCACAGGCTGAGGTTGGAGCAGGTCAAAACAAGTCCAATAGCAAGTGTAAAGGGACGAATGGAACCTTGTGCAGCATTTATATACCCTCCGCAGGCCATGGTTACGGTTGCCAACATTTTTCTTTTAAAAGCTAACAATAACTTAGCGTTCTCGCTACTCACTATGCTGTTAAACAGCTATATGTTAGCAATGACAACATTTAACAATGCTAGCCGTGCTGATTAGCCTTAGGATTGCTTGAGGTTGTTTCCAGCTCTAGTGGTCATAAGCGAACTTAGTTCTGTGCCAGCTTTTAGCACGAAAATCAATCTTGTAAAGCTCACTATTAAACTGACAAAGCCTTAGAGCCTAGAAACTATGATACTTAAAACTGTGCTATGTTTGTCTCATAGCATATAGCAAGACCCCATAACTGACCTTTGACCTCTTCTCAAGATTAGATAATGCTATATAGAGCTATTTTAACACTATGTTTCTTACTGCCATTGTTTGACAACATATAAGCATAAAGGAAATGATATATGGAGATTCTAAATATCAGGTTATTATGACTTTATTATAAACTTTACAGTAACAGTTCAGAACTATTAAGCAAGCTTAGTTTTGGAAAAATCCCATTTGTGATCAAAACTTTTTACTTCATATTTATTACTAAATAATTCAATAAATTATACTCAAGTACTGAATAGTCACAAAAAATAGTAATTATGCTGAAAATTATGTTAAAGTGGTTTTCGACTGAGCATATAAACAAAAGCCTGGGAAAAAGTTCTGTTGAACAACACACATATGTTACCAATATTGTAGCCGGTGTTATTTAATAATTTGTTTTATTTTTGATACAATTTCAAACTTTATTAACCTTTTCAATAAAACAAAGTCTCAGATTTAATTATTCTGAAACTAAGTTTAAGCTTCCCAGAACGTTTTGTTGCAAGTTACATTACTGATATAAGAAATATAAAATGTTTGTATTGTTCACCCACAAGTGCAGTCTCTGGCTCAAACACAGAAGCTTGATATGTTTGGTTGTCAGTCCAGACATTCCTAAAGAAAGTTGTCCTTCTTCAGCTCCAGACCTTTCTAGATAAAAATGGCATTAGTGAAGTATTTCAGTCTGGTTTTAAAAACGCACCACAACACTGAAACTGCTCTTGTAAAAGTTTTTAATGACCTTTTAACTTTTCTGACTTGGGAGATTTTGCCATTTTAATACTGTTAGACCTCAGTGCTGCATTTGATGGGATTCTTATCGCTCGGCTTGAGCACTGTGTCAGAATCAAAGGGACTGCTTTGGAGTGGTTTAAATCTTACCTGTCCAACCAAAGTTTTTCTGTTAGATTGGGGGAAACATCGTCCTCAGAAGCCTCACTTTCTTGTGGGGTCCTCAAGGAGTCCAATCTTGGTCCAGTTCTCTTTTCTATTTATATGCTCCCCATGGGTTCAATTTTTTGAAAAACATGGGATCTCATTCCATTGCTATGCAGACAACTCACAGATTTACCTGCCACTGAAACGTGAATCTGTGAGTCGTCTGAAGGGTTTGCTAGATTGTTTGGAGGATGTTGAGGATGGCATGGATGGCTTTTAACTTCCTTAACCTAAATGAACAGAAAACAGAGGTGATTGTGTTTGGTCCCTGTGACCGCTGTGACTTTGGCCCTTTAGGAATTCATAATAATAATAATAAAAACCTTTGCAAGGAACCTAGGAGTGTTTTTTTTTACTCTAATCTAATGTTTGATAAACAGATTAATGCTGCCTTTGCTGTAACTGCTCCTAAGCTCCCTTCACGTCAGGACTTCCCCAACATTGGACACTTTTAACTGACCATTCATCCTCCTCTTTCTCTCATTTTTTACATTCATCAGGTCCTCAGAGTACTCGTTCCATCTTCCCAACACACTCTTTTCACTGTTTAGCACATTTCCATCTTTATCCATCTTACTCCACAAATAGTCTTTTCCTTCGGGGCCGACAAACTGACAACTTTCAACATAATCCATTTGATTTCCAGCTTCAAACTCGTGATAATGACGGACACTCTCTTCACCCTGAAACAGCATTCATGAAATCTTCCTTCAAGATTACAACTACTTGATTTACAGTGGAGTGAAAAAGTCTTTGGCTTCTCCCTTATTTCCTTTTTTTGTATGTTTTTCACATGTGAAAGTTTCAGATCAATAAACAAATTTAAATATGAGGCTATTTAAAAAAAACAAACATCAATCATCCAAACAATTTATTCAAAAAATGGAATTTTGAAACAAGTGAGCTGTAAATACAAAATTGCAGTTGCACTAAAACACATTTTTGCATTGTCCAACTTTCTTATCTCTCGTCTGCTCTCACAGTGAGTCACACACATTTGTATTTACAGAGCACACTTTGACAAGTAGTCTAAACTCTGGGTGAAGTGTGTGATCACACCGAGTCCCAGCTGGTTTGAGGAGCAGACTGAGTCTCTGCAGGGTTTAAACTCAGTCCCTGGAAAACAGACACAGTCCAGTTATATCTGGATGAAAACTGTCTCTGTGAAGGCAGTTTTGTTTTTGTTAACACTCCCTCAGAGAGGGACAGCTGGTTCATGTTTATTTAATCCCATTATCCAAAGACACTTCTACATCATCATCCACAGTTATGGGTCAATGACAATATCAAATAACAAGATCAGAATAACAACCTTAGGATTATTGAGATTTGTACTTACTGTGGTTTCATCCATCTGAGTTTTGTTCCCTAAAATGAGAGAAGAAAGTCAATTTCAGTTTTGTTTTAAAATTCAAAATCATTCAATCTTAAATGTACCTTTATGTCTTGTCCTTATATTGACTGTTGCAGCAGTTATTAAAAGCGCTGCTAATCCCACAGAGACAACAATGAACCTCAAAGAAACAAAAAATCTGTCAAACACAAAAAATGTGATTATTAAAATTATTTGGTTGCAGTTTTCTGTTCCGTGTAAATTCCTTTCTTTTAAAAATGTAACAGCATTTTATTAATAAATGTGCAAATTTCTGTGATATGATTTGTATTTAAAAGTATTTATATACAAAGTTAAAGTGAGTTTTCATTTGCATATCATTTCAAAAGCTCAAATAAATTTAAAATAAACAGATATTTATGCAACCAGCTTAATCTTCAGTCCTGCTTTTGAAGGACTCTTCATTGTTGGGGTTGTTTCTGATTTTGTGCTTATTTCAGTTTTTCTGGCTGGATTCTTTGTTGTTTTTGTGTCACCTGAATAAATGAAAAAGTAAAAGCACAAAAGTTTTTCATGTTTCTCATCTGATGTAAACATGAGAAACAATATTCTACTTTCACACTTGAAATATTTAAGTAAATGTTTGATGTGATTTTACTTATATTAACAGCTGATCCTGATCTCACCTGTTTCCTCACCTGATGGCTGACGGTCGAAAGTAAACAGCTGCACTCTTCTTGTGTTAGTGTCAGTCACTTCACATTTCAATATTTTATGACGTGATGAGTATAAATAATTATTCTTCAGAAAAGACACAGTGGCAGCGCAGTGAGTCTGTGAAGTCACTATTTCTTTGTTCTCTTTGTCCACATCTCGACCTTCAAGCAGCCACTTCACTGTGTGATGACACTGTTCATATGTCAGCACAGAGCAGCTTAACGTCACCGTATCAGTGTCCTTATGTTCAGTCACTGGTGAACATAATGTAACAAAGTGAGACAAACAGAGCAGAAATTAGTCAAGTTATCTTAATCAGTTTCAGTATGATTATTGAGCATTTTATGTCCTGAAAATGTCATGATTCGGCCGTGTGGCAGGCAGGATGAGGACCCAAATTGCAAACTCACAGACACGGGGGATAAACTCAAAATGCAGCTTTATTGCTGACAGGTGATAAACAATAACGATGATACAAAAGCAATGCAAAACTACACTAAACTGGGAAAAGCTAAAGTAACATATACCGGAAGACACGGGGAGAACCACACACGGCATGAGGGAGAACGCGACGCCGAACAGAGGGAGACTCAGACAGAAATACACAGAGGGTAAACGAGGAAAGTGGGCACACACGGGGAACACAGGTGACACTGATAATCATAACGAGACAGGGCGGGGTGAACTGAACATGACATGTACGGGCACAGAGGTTCAGACAGGAGGAGAGAGAGCACGGGGAAAACACAGACATAACGGGCTGGGGAAACATGAAACAACCACAAAGGGAGACGAGGGCTCATAAATACATAGAGGGCACACAGGGGGGAGAGAGAGCACGGGGAGAACTTAGACATAATGGGCAGGGGAAACATGGAATAAAACATAAGGAGAGACGAGGGCTCACAGATACACAGAGGGGCACACAGGGGGTAAAAGCCATGAAGGGAAAACACTTAGGGAACAACACAACAGGGCAACTCAGAAAACATGGCCTAAATAAGGAACGAAATACAAAAATACAAGGAACTAAGAATACTGGGCCCTCATGGCCCAGGACCATGACAGAAAAGATTTGAACTGAAAATATTTTGATGTAAATACTCACAGGTAATAACAGAGAGATCAACCAAAGACTGATGAACCAGAGTATGTGTAGATTGTATTTTGTCTAATTTGTATTGTCGACAATAATAACAACCAACATCCCCGACTGTGAGCTTCTTTATGAGCAGAGAACAGTTCACTGTAACTCAGTCTGTCTGATTTAGTTTTAGCTTGTTCACCAATCTGTCCAAGTGTGATCAGCTCTACGTAGTCCCATCACAGTTATTCTGCTCATCTATCACATTCACACAAGGCAGAGTGACGTCATCTCCAACTTTAATAAACATGGAGGCTTCAGTTACAGATACTGTTGAGAAGATTGAAGAGAAATATGATAGACATTAGAATACAGCACTTTTACAGTTAGAGTGAAGATATTTTAGACACAAGTTCATAAACAGAGCATGCTCAGCTCTCTTATTTACTGTAAAGGTTGTTGACTGTAATAATATGAACAATATTTAGTTTGACTGCTATTTAAGTGTTTCCTGTATTCTTACCTGCGATCTGAATCATGAGCATCAGACATGAAAACATTTGAATCCATCTGAATTCATCCATCGTGCTTCTCTGTCTCACTTCTTTCTTGTTCTTGATCTCGACTGTCACACCCTCTGAACTGATGACTCTGTAAGACTGTTTGTACTTCCTGTCATCAGTGAGATGTCACTTCCTCATCACAGCTTTAGGGATCCAGTTGTTATTTTTGCTGATGATAATGTTTCATAGGTTGAGTATGTCAGCTTTTCATGTGTCTGAAATTCATGATTTTTATAAACATAATTTATTGTAATGAGAAATCACATTCAGCAGGTGCACTTTGTGTCTATTCCCACAGAGCATTTGTGACAGACTGACAGTGATTTAAATACTGATTGTTAGGATGAATTGAAGATGATTAACTGATAAACAGAATCCAGTCAAGCTATTTGGTGATTGGACTCTGATGGCCTTCATGGCTGATTGGATTCCAGCTGATGAAAGAATTTAGGCAGGACCCCCCACAGTCCAGACATGGTGGTGGTTAAGATGGAGAATTGGATGGAGCGCTGAGTAACATGTCTGGAAGGGAGATTGAAAGATGAGCAGGGAGATTTAAAGTACATGAAGTGGAGGCTGATTGTCTTGAAGAAGGCCGGGAGAAAGACGATTGGACTTGACCAGTGATGTCAGCAATCAGCTGGACAGTGTTCGAAAGTGGAAGTGATGAAAAGCTCTGGCCACTAAACACCCAGGAAGTAGACAGAAGTGTGATTATAAGTCTTCCTCATTGTACTCGTGAAGGCTGAACTTAAGCTTCATGTGTTTCACTCCCTGAAAATAAACAGACGACTGAGGAAGTTGAGTGTGTGAAGTTTAAGATAAATGTTTCTATTAATGCAGCTTCTCTTTCTTTAAAATGTAAGAAAATGAAAGCACATAACAAGGTTCTGTTGAAGGGTCAAACACCTCCGCCACCACAGTTGGACTTTTGATGTCTAATAGATCATTTGATTACACAGCTGCAGCTACAGAACATAAAGCAGGTCTGAGACGCTCCTCTTCCTCATTGTTGAACTGAAGACGTTTCTGAGAACTGAAAGTGTTTTGGTGAGAGTGTGGCTACAACAGCAGCAGAGCTCATGAGGTTTGACTTTATAATAACGGACAGTTAAACATCAGAAACACAAACTATTATCACAATTGTTGAACGCTGACAGTATGAAATCGGTTTAAGGGTTTAGAGAGTTTGTGTTCAGTCTTTCACAGTTGTGTGAGGAGAGCAGGAAGGAGGCAGGACAGACTCAAACTATCTGTTGGTGTTTTATTGATATATTTAAAACAGAAATTGTGACCAAGCAAGCAGAAGATGTGTACCAGGGTTGTGAAGCAAAAGTTTCTGGACACATCTGTGCATCCTTGATTATAACTCCTGCAGCAAGTCTCCTCTCCTCTCTTTCCTCTGAGTTAAAACATCCTTTAACATGGTTTACTTGGTTTACTGAAAATGATTTGCAGCTCATGAGCAGGAGGACACAGGAGATGAGGAGGCACAAAATTGAAAATTGAGACAAGTCTTGGGAGTGGTGTCATTAAAGCTGCTGGTAGAGTGCTCAAAGCCTGCGCCGACCAGCTGGCTCCTGTGTTCACCAGACTATTCAACCTCTCCCTGACACATGCCTCTGTCCCTCACTGCCTGAAATTGTCAACAATAGTCCCAGTCCCCAAGTCCACCACCATCAGTAGCCTCAGTGACTACAGACCCATCGCACTGACTCCAGTGGTTGCAAAGTGCTTTGAGAAGCTCGTCCTAAAACACATAAAGGACTGCCTCCCACCCAGCTTTGACCCCCACCAGTTTGCCTACAAGGCAAATAGGTCCACAGAGGATGCAATTTCCACTGCTCTCCACTCCGCTCTGCATCACCTGGAGAATCCTGGGACATCAGTAAGGATGCTCTTCGTTGATTTCAGCTCAATACTATCATCCAAGACATTCTTATAGACAAGCTGGTAAACTTGGACTCCCCCCCTCCACATGTGCATGGATCAAAAACTTCCTCACAGACCGTTCACAGTCAGTCAAGGTTGGCAACCAGCGATCATCCACCCTGACACTGCTGTTGATCATCTATGTGCAATATCTCAGTCTTTCCATGTTCTGTGCAATATTTTTGGCTCATGTGCAATTATTTTGGTCCCAGTCTGTTTCAATGTTTCCTACACATACACCATGTATATAGTTCCACTCACATATGTATACATATACACTGTTTTTTATTTTATTCTATTTATTTAATTATTTATTTATTTTCCGCCTTCGTTGTATATTGGTTTCTCTTCTTACTTTAGCACCTTTGTGGTTCAGCTACCCAATTTCGCTGTGCAAGAAACTGCACAATGACAATAAAAAGCTCTAAGTCTAAGTTTCTAAGTCTCTAACAGGTGACTGTGCAAATACTGGAAAACTGAGGACCTCTGGCGGATAAAAGGAATAATACACAAAAAAGTGCTCAGACATAAACTGTGAGAGTTTAAAATTTGTTCTGCAAAAATAGAATTTCACCAAATTAATAGAAATGCATATTTTCCAGATTACATTACTATAAAAAAGAATATTCAAGATATTGATTCAGATTCTATTTAATCATCATGAAAGACATGTTATAAAACTCATACTGGACTTTTGACACTGCACATATTTCACTTACACAAACTATAAAGGCATTAAAGGCATTTAACAACAGTCATATTATAAGAGAGGATTAAGACTTGAATACACATCTTCTATCAGATTAAAATAACAACAGCGTGAAACACAAAAACTATTAACATTGCTTTAAAGTTCTCATCTAGTTTATATTTACCTATAAAACCAGATGAGATGACATTGATAATATAACAGCAGTTTTCTCTGCTGAGTTGATGTTGCTGATCAGTGGCTGGATGACAAAAACAAAACATAATCAGAATCAGAAAAATGTATTAATCCCTAAAGAAATGATGTGGTTACACAATGATAATAACATCATAAATGTTGCTTTGGCTCATTGACCTCAGGTATTTGAATTTCTCCACCTATATTACCTCTACTCCCTGCAGCATCTCTGTTAAACCTGTCTCCCTCTCATTCACACAACTTCTCTCCAGAACACTCCTCCACCGCTACAGGCCGTCTTTCACCTGTTTCTTAATGTTGTCCACAAACATAATAGACCAGAGACTCCTGCCTGACCTCAACTGTCAACCTACCCATCATCATAAAAATGAGAACAAAATAAAGAGCATAGATTCAGTGGCGTGTCTAGAAAATTTTTGTTGGGGGGGCCAGGTAGGGGCACAGATTTGGAGAAGGGTGGCAGATTTAATTGGCAGATAATGTTTTAAAAAAAAATTCTACCAACCCTTAACCATAATTCAATAATCCTATAAACCTAATAACCAAATGCACTTTTAACTCTTATTAGAATGAGATTTTAACCACTACGGTGCAAAGTTTTTAGATACTGCGTTGATAAAGTACAAGAGATACAATCAGTGCTTTGTCAGTGTTTACTCAGCAGTCAAGGACAACAATATTTGCATAGTATTTTTACTGACATATAGTGCACATATGTTTTGGGCAAAAACATTTTTTAATATTAAAATACGAACATTTGTAACAAACAATTGACAAATTAGCCAATTCCAATGCAAAACTTTATCTGCCTGTTAAAAAAAGAAGATAATCTTCTCACAAACTGGTGTTTGATTTTGAAACAGGAAAAAAGTGGGGAAACAACTGAAAAGACTAACATTTGAATGAAACCTGAAAGCAAGTAAATACTTTCTATGCTGCCTTATCGTAAACTTTGGTAATATTGATAAAGAACAACACTGGCTGATGATAAAATACAGTCAGCTGGCATGGTGACACTGCCAGTATTAACCTGCAGGGCTGGACTGGGACAAAAAAATTGGGCATTTTTACTACAGACCGACCCACCAGGTAGTAAAGCCATAAAGACTTTGACTGAAAACAAACCCTGTTGTGACAGTGATGTACAGTCTTGTTGGTATATGTATGATTTCTATACATTTTACGTCAGATAAAAACTTTGGTTGTAAGATTTAGATAATTATTTAATAAAAACTAGGTATTTTAAATGAGAATAAGAAAGAAAAGTATTTCTTTGTGCCCACCTTTCCCTGTTAATGCCCTACCTGGCCCCCTGGCAACACTTTGCTAGACCCGCCCCTGCACAGTTACCAGCTGTCAGCTACATAAAAAAGGATCCTGGTGTTATTTGTCTCTCAGAAACAGTTCATAACTTCCCTTCAACTCATTCATGTCACCTAAAAGGTAAACCTGTTTCTCCATCACCTGTTCAGCTCTGATGGTTCAGTAAGGACATCTCCTGGTTTCATCTTCATGTTTCCCTCTCACCACATATCTAAACAGACATCATGACCAGCAGCTTTACAGCTGTGGCTCCAGCAAACATCAGCTGATACTAGAAATTAATATTAAATACATTCTAACAACAGCTGATCAAGCTTAAACGTGCTGCTGTTGTTTAGCGCAACATCTGCTGGTTTCCTCTTTCTGGCGCAAAGTGGGCGATAAACAAGAGAGAAAAGCCGATCAGCTGATCATTGATCAGTTTCATGATTGAAGTAGCAACAGGAGAGGGAGGGGGAGAGAATGAGAGAAGAGGCAGCTGTGCAGCATAAAGACAGAATAAATCCAGCTTTGTGTCTTTTTTTCATTCTAGCTAAAGTCCGGGACAAACTGCGTCTCTTCTCAGCTCAATACGAAACGTGTAATATTTTCTCTGAATGAGGGACCATTCCATTTTTTTAAGGAGCCGTTGGCAACTCTACTAACCTTATGAATAAAATAAAGTTCACTATCAGTAACATCATAGCACCCACCCAGCTGTATAAAAACTCCGTCAAACTGGCTAGAACGCAGTATGAGTTATTGCAACTGACAGTAAAAAGTCAGCAACATGAAAATAAACTCCACCTAAACTTGGTTTATATCTGACCCAGATAGACTGCAGGTCATAACTTCTTACCTGAAGTTCAGTTCACCTGACACTCGGACTGCTGGCTGCTTCGGGTCTCTCCTCCTGCCTCCCCTTCCCTCATCCACCTGTTGCCTCTGTGGAAGCCCCGTCATAGCCACCACCAAACAACGGAGTTATTTCTACACATCGACCTGCATCTGGCCAATCCACCACCTCTCATTGTTCATGCCATTACAAAAAAAATAAAAAATAAGTCACTGGGGATATGCCCGGTATGCCCGATGGCCAGTCCAGCTATGTTAACCTGCAACCAAATCTGCAGCTCCATACAGCAATGTTACGACTTAGATTATATCTTATAACGCATAACTCTTATGTTAGCTGCCCTCAGTAGCATACTGTCTGAAATATTCCACAGCTGCAATAATTCTTTAAGTGTTATTTTTTTCCTTGGTATTGTAATTTCACCGAAGTTTACTAAACTCAACAAACTTGATATTACTTACCGGGACATTTATTCTGTCCTCATTTTCTTTCACCGAAAAATTGTTTCCTGCAGTGCCATCTTTCGCGCTTGGCTCTCCTACCTTTGCTAACGTGATGCGCATAGCGCAGAAGCGATGCTGCATTCACTTACACTCGGATATCTGAGCGTCACCGTGAAAACATAATCGGACATTTGATATTTGATTGAATTTTATTGTTTTGCCTTTGGGGTGGCCAGTCTGGTTTGGGGGGTGGCCTGTGCCCCCCCAGGCCACCCCGCTGGACACGCCATTGGTGACAGCAGGGGGGTGGTGTTTATTTCACCTCTGGCTGTTAAATGTTTTGATTTGTGAGTGTTAGCAGAGACGGGTCTTCCAGCGGAATCTGCATGAATATTGAAGATACTTATATTGTCTAGACGGAGGAATAATCACACGTGGGGCATCGGCTTTTCACCGGAACAACACTTAGTTTTTATTATTGAACTCTCGCGTGCACTCTGCAGCATAACAGGAAGCATCCTTTCAAAATAAAATCACAACAGATGACAACGAGGGCATACCTATTAACTAGCTCAACACCCCCACTTGCACTCACGTTGTCAGCTTTACATGCATTCCAAAAGAAACAGTTTTTCTTTACTATTTGTTTACACTCCAAACATATATTTCTCAAACTTCAATAACTTCCCCTTTGTTGCTGGCTTTGTCATAACATCGGCCACCATCAGACCTGTCGGACAATACTCCAATATCAAATTTCCAGCATTAACTGTTGATCTCACAAAATGATATTTGATATCGATATGCTTACACCTCTGTCTGTTAACAGGATTCTTTGCCAATGCAATAGTCCCTTGATTGTCCTCAAAAATCTTTGGCGGTCTCTTTTGATGCTCATACATGCTTTGCAACAGTTGTGTCAAGTACAAACATTCTTGTGTTGTTGCTGCCAAAGCTATGTACTCTGCTTCACAAGTTGACAAGGCAACAGTTGGCTGCTTCTTTGTTCGCCATGACACCAAAGTACCTCCTTCATTCAGGCTTACGCAGTAACCTGTAGTACTCCTCCTGTCAGTCACATCCGCAGCCCAGTCTGAGTCACTGTGACCTTGTACTCTCAAATCTTTGTCACTTTTCCTGTAGCACAATGTCTTGTCTTTTGATTGTTTCAGGTACCTTAGAACATGTTTCACAGTAGCCCAATGTTCCACAGCTGGTTCTTTGAAGTGCTGTGACAGCTTACTTACAACAAAACTCAAATCTGGTCGTGTGCAAGAGGTCAAGTAAATAAGGCTACCTACTGCCTCTCTGTACATTCTGACATTGTTCATTTTCTCAGCATCATCATTGTAGTTCAACCTTTGTTCACAAGGAGTTGATCTTGGTTTACAGTCTTGCATTTGAAATCTTTCCAGTATGTTCTCTACATATCTCTCTTGTAACATTTTTACACAATCTTGGGTTTGCTCAAAATCAATACCAAGAAAATGTTTGAGTTTCCCCATATCTTTCATTTTGAATCTTGCAGTTAGCATTTCCTTCACAGTTTTCAAAACCCTTTCATCACTGGCTGCAATAATAATATCATCAACCCATATGATCATGATCACTTTTTCTTTTCCTGTTTTCCTTGTGTAAACACAATGATCTACAGGACTCTGCATGAAACCGTTCTCTATCAAATAGTCATGTAATGTCCTGTTCCAGTTTCGGCCTGACTGTTTAAGCCCATAAAGTGACTTTTCCAGCTTGTAGACCAGTTTCTCATCTGTTTTTCCTTTTACTTCATAGCCTTCTGGCTGCTCAACATACACTTCAAAATCTATTGGTGCATGCAAGTATGCGGTTTTTACATCCATCTGATGCAAAATCAGGTTTTCTTGTATTGCACACTGCATCAATACTCTTATGCTTGTCAGGTTAGCAGTCGGAGAAAAAGTTTCATCATAGTCTATCCCAAAACACTGGTTGTAACCTTTAGCTACGTACCGTGCTTTATATTTTTCTGATCCATCACCACTGTTTTTCTTCACATATACCCATCTACCCCCCACTGCTTTCTTTCCCCCAGGTAAGATTGTTAGGGTAAAGGTGTTGTTCTCTTTTAAGGATTGCATTTCTTCATCCATAGCTGCTTTCCACTCTCTAGAGTTGAGTGACCTTGCAGCTTCACTGAATGTCACGGGTGAGTTACTTATCAGTCTGTAACAGTAGTCTATGTTAGTCAGCACTTGATCATCAATGTCTTCTCCTGACTCATATTCATTTAGATAATCTGGTTTCTTTCTTGTTCTAGAAGGATACCTTCTGGAGTTTTCAGTCTCATCACTAAGTGGCATCTGACTGTTCACTTCTGGTTGGTTGTCAGTATCTGGTTCCTGTGAACTGGTACTGGGGCTTTCCCTGTTCACGTTTGGTCTCTCCCTCACCTGTATGTCTTCATCCTCAGATGTCGTATCAGTTTGTGTTTGCTTTTCCTCATTGTGTTTGGTTACAAACTTAACCAGCCTAAACTTTTGCACTTTGGCGCTGTCTGGGAAATAAACCTTGTATGCTGGACTGTTTTTGTCGTAGCCTACAAAAATCCCTTTTGTACACTTAGAATCCAGCTTACCCTTGTTTTGCTTGTAAGCATAACACTCACACCCAAACTTTCGCATTCTGGATAGATTGGGCTTCCGCCCAGTCAGCAAAAAGTAAGGTGTCTGCCCTGTCCGGTTGTTAAAGCATCTGTTTCTCACGATAGCTGCTGTTTGAACTGCATACGTCCATAATTCCTTTGGTATGGCACTCTCAATAAGCATGCACCTCCCCATATCAAAAAGTGTTCTCCAGCCACGTTCCGCTGTACCATTCTGGTGAGGGGAATATGGGGCTGAAGTTTCATGTCTTATTCCATGTTTGTTTAACAATACCTGGTAACTCTTTGCCATGAACTCTGTGCCGTTGTCTGACCTGATACACTTTACCTTCCCGAGTGGGGCTGTATCGGCCAAAAAGATTTCAGTTGCTTGCATTGTTTCACTTTTGTTTTTGAGAAAATATACAAATACTGCACCGGAAACGTCATCGGTAAACAATAATGCATATCTGTGTCCATCTCGTGATTCTGGATCTATCGGCCCTGCTAGATCCGTATGTACCAGCTCGAGAGGTTTCTCAGCTCTCCTGTCAGGGTTTCTATTCCTAGCCTGGACAAATTTTCCCTGAATACACACCTCACAGTTCAAACTTTCTTTGTCAGTTTTCCCTTTGATTTTCATACCTTCAACCACATTTTGTAGCTTCAGAATGTCACTATGATTGCAATGTCCCAAAATTTCATGCCATGTCTGCACATCAAAACAATTATTACACTTATCATCGTACTCACTTACAGTCTCAAGGTAATAAAGTCTGTTGTGCTCATGGATGTGAAACTTTGTACCGTCTCTGTGTTGAAGGACGTTCCTTCCTTTCTTAAAGATGATAGTGGCTCCGTTCGTGGTGGCCGCTCTCACAGAGAAGATATTCTGTGGAAATGAGGGAATGCATAGGGCGTCTTTCAGTGTTGTTTTACACTGTCTCCCTCTGCTGTCTATCAAGCACACCTCTGCATCTCCTCTGCCTTCAGCCACTCCTTTACACCTGGTGCCATCAGCTAATTCCACACAGTGCGTTCCCGGCTGGAAGTCGTCATTAAATTTCTTGAACGCTGTTTTATCATTCAGGATGTGTGATGTTGCGCCAGTATCCACCATTAGGCCTTTGGTCCTGATGTCTTGTGGCTGTTGAGGTGCCGCGTAGTCATCGCTCATCCGGAAGACATAGGTGTCGTCGCTCTCTGCGTTGTCGCCCTCCTCCGAGGCTATGCGTGCTTCATCATTCCGTTGTCGTCTCCTGCAAGTCGACTCTCGATGGGTGTTGCTCCTACAGTGACTGCACCACTGTCTGTAGCGGCATGCTCTGGCCTTGTGTCCCCGTTGGCCACACTTAAAACAGACTATGTCTGACATGTCTCTCCTGTGGTCATTAGCAGCTGCTGCGGGTCTCACGCTGGGTTGCACTCTCGCCTTCATGATGTTATCCTCTTGTTCCATTAAGCGCATTTTCTCAGTGTCCTCATAGCTGCGGAGTTTCGTTTTAAATTCCGCAAACTTGATTTCTGATTCACTTTGCGTAATGTGAACGGAAAAAGGTTTAAATGTTTCTGGTAAACCTTTTAACACCATCGCTACAAGCAGACCATCACTACGGTGTGTTCACACCGAACGCGATGGACGCGAATAGAGCGTCAGGTTTACATGTAAAGTCAATGGAAAGGCGCGATGACGCGCGATTGCGGGTCCCGCGAAAATTCGGAAGCAGATTTGCGTCGCGAAAACGCCAAAACGCGTGAAACGCGCGTCAGTGTAGCGCGTCTGGCGCGTTTGACTCGCGAATAAAACCACGCGCGTGAGTTTTTGTGTTGCATTTTGTGCATACGCGCGTTTCGCGTCTACCGCTCGAGTTGGAAAAATCTGAACTCCAGCGTCAAATCGCGCCGCGACAACCAATCAGGAGCCTGGTGACGTGGCTGTTACCTAGGTCAAAGGGGCAGATCCAGCCAAAGCCTTTCATACTTCAATGGAGGGGAAGGCTAATCAATGCGGTAGCAAACAACTCGGAGCTGTACAACACCAGCTGCTTTCAGTACCAAGACAGGAATAAAAAGGACCGAGCTTGGAGGAAGATATGTGAAGAGATCGGGCAACCTGGTAAGTTCATTCATTTCTCTTTTGAAAGTTTTCACTGACCCGGGGAAGCCGCACAAAAGCTAGCAAGCCACCGCTATTTTCCCACTGACGTACAAATACCGTTCTGCTTTTATGCATGTTGTCATTTAGGAATATATTTTATTGTTTATTAATAAACAGCACACAGTGGTCCCGCTGTTCATCCGTCACTGCTTTGCTTTTTCGCTGATTTTTTATTGCACAGTACAGCATTGCATTCTGCAGCCTGATTGACAAATCTCCTGCGCTTGCCAAATTTATCACGTTTGGTTTTGATAACCATCGCGTCCAATAGAAAAAACAGCACAAAAACACCCATAACTATGAGCCTCATTCGGAAATAGACACCTGCACCGCGAGGGAAAAAGGCGCACGAAAGTGGCGGGCAGATGAAGACAAACCGCGGCATAATAATACTTTTACGTTTTGCAATCTACAAAGGTTTGCACTTTGAGAATCAATTGTGAGAACTGTGACCAGGGGCTAGTTATTCTGAGAACCCCTGCAATAAATGAGGGACCACTGTCTACTCTACGATTATTATATCCAACCTGTTAACATTTAATACTGTATTGATAGAACCAACTGATTCTGCAGCAGAGCATCCCCAGTCCCTGAGCTCCTGCTGCTGCACCCACAGATATGTACAGCAAGCACTGATACCTTTTTAGTCGGTGGGATTCCCTTGTGATCACCTTTACTAAATATCTACAACCAATCTGATTATATCCTGTTATTGTTTTTTTTTTTTTTCAATGTTGAAATTAAAATCTAGTAGCAGCCTTCTCATTTCTTTGTGTTTTGTGCTGTTTTACAGGCCCACAGAGGAGGACGGCTCCGAGGCAGATGAGGGACGGGTCCCAGGACGGTCCATCGGCGGTGGAGCTGGCCATCCTGGAGTCCCTGAAGAGGCCACACCAGTCTCCAATGGAGCATTTCCTCCTCAGCCTTGTTCCTGCTCTGGAGAGCAGCTGGTCCTTTTTATTCCTGTCTCTCTGTAAATTCTTATATTTTATATATTTATGTTTAATGTTTTTCTGTTTGAGACTTTTAATATTATTTCAAATAAATGTTTATAATGACTAATGTCTCAGTTCTACTACACAGCAAATGTTGGCACACAACTTGACACATGTAGAATTTATTTCATATTATACTAATGACAAAATATACTGATACAGTGGGATGCAGAAGTTTGGGCAACCTTGTTAATAGACATTATTTTCCTGTATAAATCGTTGGTTGTTACAATAAAAAATGTCAGTTAAATATCATACAGGAGACACACACAGTGATATTTGAGAAGTGAAAAGAAGTTTACTGGATTTACAGAAAGTGTGCAATAATTGTTTAAACAAAATCAAGCAGGTGCATCAATTTGGGCACCACAAAAAAGAAATGAAATGAATATTTAGTGTATATCAATGTGTGTGTCTCCTATATGATATATGGGGTGCCTTTGTCTGGATGTGCTTCCCATCCAGAGCTGCACAGCACAGAGGAAAGTTCCAGCGCTCCTGGAATCCCTCTGTGATGGACCGCCAGTCTCCAGGTGAAGGCACAGCCATGAAGTCGTCCACTAGACAGTCCCAGATGGACGTCGCTACCTGGGGGGTGATCTGGCTCACCGTGGACACACCGACTCTGAAACTGAACGCGATGGTCCTGAAGGAGTCCCCGGTGACAAGGAACCTGGACAAAATTGTTCAAAATCAGTATTATGTGTACTGCAGTTACAAAATACATTATTCAAATTCCAAAATACTTTTGTGATGTCAGATATAAATCACAAAACTTAAATCTTACATAAAACATTTTGTAATTATAAGGATAATTACAAAATGTATATTAGATAATATCTAAAACAGTTGTGTTTTATTTTAACTTTAACATATCATAATTTGATTGGTAGCAACTTTCACAACTACAGTGAGCCAATCACTCATAATTCCTAAACATGTCAATCAGGTAGGAATGAAGTGAGACATTAATAGAAAAAGAGTTGTATGTTGACATGTAGCCCTTTCCTTGCTTAAATCATTAATATTTTTGAAAAATTAATCTGTGATAAGACAGCTTATCAAGATAGAACCATGTAACTAGAGATGAACCAAACTGTTCACAGTTTTATCTAACTCTGTTTTAATAAAGGCTGTGACCCCTGCTATAGAGTCTGACAGCTGCAGGGATTATATACAAATATTCAACTATCCCAGAATTAAACCAGGTCTAAATAAAAAGGAGTGAGTATCACTACAAAGGTTAACTCAGTGGTCCTAATGCTACAGTTTGATATCAGCAAACACCGAGCGCATACATTGATGTGACACCACAGCCATGCTATCATGCAAACACTGATAACAGCATAAATCGAATTAAATCGGGACTTGATGAGACCTTCTGAGTATCACTAGAAATATTATAAAGAGTCGTCTCTGTACCACAGTTTGCTTTCAGTAAACACCGACAGCATTCACTGTTAGCATAGCACATCCATGTTAGCAGTGTATAACTGGATGGATTAGCATATTAGCACAGATATCAATAAAGGACTACCGTATTAAATAGTTTTACTAACCTCAGGCAGACGGACAGGCGCTCTGCAGGTGGGATTGAGCGCCTGTAGTTGGTGTCTAGGCGGGCGATGCTGGGACCGACGAGGGAAAGCAGGTCCTCAAACTGGCCGACGGTGATAGCGCTGGAATCGGCCGTCATCCAGGCGCAGCTCCTGGAGCAAGTGGTGAAACTCACCAAACTGCTCATGCCTCTGGAGGACCTGATGGACCCAGGTACGGCGAGGACGTCTTTTACGCTGCTGCTCTGCTCTCCACAGTACATAGAGAAGGGAGACTCTCTCTTCAAGCGCTAGCTCGATAGCTGCCATCTTGCAAAGATACCGGTCTGGCACAACTCCCTCCCACATTCCTCCCACATTTCCGGTTCACGCGCGTCAAAACGATGGATTTTTCTTGGACACGCGTTGAGACGCGAATGTACACGCGTCAAATTAGAGGCGTTTGGGGCGTTTTATTCGCGTCCATCGCGTTCGGTGTGAACACAGCGTAAGTGTCTCTCCAGCATTTCTCAGGGCTGTAATAAATGTCTCTGCACGTATGATGTACTCCGTGACGCTCTCACTGCTTGCTTTCTTCAGAGAAGTCAGTTCGGTATAAAGGCTGATAATTCTTGGTTTACCTTTTCCTGCATAATAGTCTCTTAAAATTTTCAGTGCCTCGCATCCATCATCGGCAGCTTCTCTCATCACGAACTCTTATCATCCAGGAACTGTATTAACTCTGCATAGGCCTGGGCATTCTTATCTTCGTCGTCATCGCTTTTCAATATTGTGTCTTTTAGACCTTGTAATCTAAGATGTCCCAAAAATTTTGTCTCCCACAGTTCATAATTCTTCTCATCTCCGTCAAAAACCAACCTTGCCCATCGGCCACTGGGTTCACCAGCACGCTTATTCATGGTGCTAACTTAGCACGCTAGCCCTCACCGAACACGCTGTACTTTGCGACTTTTCTGGTGGTAAACTTTCCCCTGGCGTAGCTTCAATGTTTTCCTGGGCCCATAACCTGTTAGCAGAGACGGGTCTTCCAGCGGAATCTGCATGAATATTGAAGATACTTATATTGTCTAGACGGAGGAATAATCACACGTGGGGCATCGGCTTTTCACCGGAACAACACTTAGTTTTTATTATTGAACTCTCGCGTGCACTCTGCAGCATAACAGGAAGCATCCTTTCAAAATAAAATCACAACAGATGACAACGAGGGCATACCTATTAACTAGCTCAACAGTGAGTATAATGTTGTGTCTCACTTAATTAGGTCAGTTTGTTCATACCTCGTTTTGACAGCTGTATTTTACCTCCAGGTCAGCTGGATACACTTATGCATTTGGAAATGCTTCCTTGACCTTGAGTAGTACATTCTTACTACTTACGGGCTCTTCTTTGCTCTTTTGTATTTCTGGCATGATTTTATGATTGAGGGAGGGCGAACTGAAACCATTTTTTAAATACTGAGCCTGTTCATAATATCAGCTGATATGAATATATAAAAATAAGAAAATCGTATTTTACGTTCTGACTCCTCCTTTTTCCTTGCAACTGTCCTCTAGTCCTCCACATTGTCTCACTGACTCTGGCTAAATAAAATCATGAATAAACTATTAAAAAAGACAAGTGTATCCGGAGGACTCTTGAAATCTGTGTTTGTAAAATCCTGCTTTGTGCTTTGCCAGTGCTGCGTGTTGCATTATTCACTTGAGGTTGTCTAATGTTAATAACAAATCAGTTATTTGATGTGTTGCCACGCAGACATCAGCGTCACAATTCTAATGCCCAGTAAGTGTTTTGTTTTTCTCCTGCTGTGTATGACTGCAATTACCTCAAAAAGCGCCTCGAGCAATCTTGCTTTTATGAGCTCTTCAGTGACGTGGGTTGTTTGATGTTTCCATATTCACTTGTTTTCAATATGTATTTATTGAAAGGCTGCACTCTGCTGGGTTTTATAATAGAGGCTGTGGGCCATTTTAAGCTGTGCACACTGTGAAAAGACCAAAAGAAGGTCAGAAAGTCTGTTTCCTCTCAGCAAGAACTCATTACCCAGAGGCCACCTCTTCTGGGCCACTCCCTCTTTAAAATGTCAGTGTTCGAAATTGTTGTAAACACGCCCTTACTCCCATACTAAAAAGGTCAGGAGCTATTTAGTAACAGCTGATAGTATCATTAGCTGTAACCTAAACTTTCACCCTCTTTTTGCTTTGAATAATTCAGGCATCAGTTATTTAGTAGGGGGCGGCAGTGGGGGGGGGGTATGGATGTGTCTTCTTGTCAAGTGTCTGATCTCTGTGTGAAGTTTGATCAATGAAAAGCAAATCACGTCAGAATAGGCCGGAAGTCTGACCCTGTGAGAATGAGTAAACTTTTAGTACACAAAGTAAGTTTTTATTAACAAATGCAACGTTTGGGTTTAATAACAGTTTGACCTTAATCATTGCGATGTACCAAGGTAAAATTAAAACAATTGCTGTTTTAATCTACTGTCATGAAGAAGCTCAGAGACAGAAAATAGATCTTTTATAGAGGTGTTCATAAATTAGTCCTACATCCAAAAAAGATTGGATTTCACCTTAATCTGAAACAAGAAATACTCACAAAAATGAGTACAGCCGTCACATTTTTGTAAATATTTTGTTGTATCTTTTCATGGGACAACATTAAAGATATGACACTTTAATACAATGTAAAGTAGTCAGTGTACAGCTTGTATAACAGTGTAAATTCACTGCCCCCTCTAAATAACTCAACATACAGCCATCATTGCCTAAACCAAAGTGAGTACACTCCTAGGTGAAAACGTCCAATTTGTGCCCGATTAGCCATTTTCGATTCTAGTGTCATGTGACTCGTTAGTATTACAAGGTCTGAGGTGCAAATGGGGAGAAGGTGTTGTATTTGGTGTAATTGCTCTCACACTCTCTCATATTGGTCACTGGAAGTTTAACACAGCACATCATGGCAAAGAATTCTCAGAGGATCTGAAATTTTTTTTACTCTACATAAAGATGGTCTAGGCTTTAAGAAGATTGCCAACACCCTGAAACTGAGCTGCAGTACAGTAGTCAACACCATAACGCAGGTTAACAGGACAGGTTCCACTCAGAACAAACCTCACCATAGTTAATCAAAGAAGTTGAGTGCACATGCTCAGCGTCATATCCAGAGGTTGTCTTTTAAAAATAGATGTAGGGGTGCTGCAAGCATTGCTGAAAAGGTTGAAGGTGTGGAGGGTCGGCCTGTCAGTGCTCAGACCATGCGCCACACTACATCAAACTGGTCTGCATGGCTGTCATCCTAGAAGGAAGCCTCTTCTAAAGATAATGCACAAGAAATCCTGCAAACAGTTTGCTGAAGAGAAGCAGACTAAGGACATGGATTACCTGTGGCCTGATGAGACCAGGGCAAACTTATTTGGTTCAGATGGTGTTATGGGTGTGTGGCAGGTGAGGAGTACAAAGACAAGCATTTCTTGTCTATAGTCAAGCATGGTAGAGGGATGCCATTGTTTGGGGCTGCATGATTGCTGCTGGCACTGGGGAGCTACAGTTAATTGAGGGAACCATGAATGCCAACATGTACGGTGACATACTGAAGCAGAGCACAACCCCCTCCCTTCAGAAACTGGGTCGCAGGACAGTATTCCAACATGATAACAACCTCAAACACACCTCTAAAAAGACCAGTGCCTTGCTAAATAAACTGAGGGTAAAGGTACTTGACTGGCCAAGCATGTCTCCAGACTTAAACCCTATTGAGCATCTGTCGGGCATCCTCAAATGGAAGGTGAAGGAGGGCAAGGTCTCTAACATCCACCGGCTCCATGATATCATCATGGAGGAGTGGAAGAGGATTCCAGTGGCACCCTGTGAAGCTCCAGTGAACTCAATTTCCAACAGATGTAAGGCAGTGTTGGAAAAATAATGGTTGCCACACAAAATGTTGACACTTTGGGCACAGTTTGGACATTTTCACCTAGGGGTGTACTCACTTTTGTTGCTAGCAGTTTAGACATTAATGGCTGTATGTTGAGTTATTTTGAGGTGACACGAAATTTACACTGTTATACAAGCTGTACACTGACTACTTTACATTGTGTCAAAGTGTCATATCTTCAAAGTTGCCCCATGAAAAGATATAACAAAATATTTACAATAATGTGAGGAGTGTACTCACTTTTGTGAGATACTGTATGTAGCACCCTAAAGAGACTATATTCGACACTTACTGGTTTTACTGAGCTTTATTCTCTACAAACAGATTCTGTACATGAACCACTAAGTCAGGCTAACCTATTGGGCTCTCACATTGGCTAAACCTCTTACATAATACAGACAAACCCATAAAATCCTGACACCACGAGCTTTGCTTTGGATGAAACAGTTATTAAGGATTTAACAGTATCACCCTCAGGCTGATTTAAAGCTTCAGACAGATCTAATGCTACAGCAACATTTTTTATGTTTTACAATGAAATTTATTTGATTTCTCCTGGAGTTATGACCAAAATTTTAGCAAAAAAAAGGAAAAAAATATACTTGTTTTAACATTTATTGTCACGTTTGACCAAGAATACTCCAACATCTTTAAGCAGATAAGCTTTCATCAACACAGTTCATTGAAATGCTGGATCTTCATGTTCCACCAGTGGTAAGCGTCCACCAGCGATGCTCCACCAATAGAAAGAACTTTCAAAACCTGGATGCAGGATACCAAAAGGGTGTCAACATGATATCCAAAATATTTATTACATTTAAACCAAATGTACATAAGCAGCATACAATACCATCAACCACAGATAATACAAATGCATTTCTAGGGACAAACAAAATTTGAAAAGTAAAAACAAACAAAAACTGTAAAATCTCAATCGTCATTTAAACCAGTGTGATTAGCAGTCTGTAATTTATGAATGTAGAACATTTCCTTGTCTTTCAGATTCGTTGTCTGTCACTTTTTCCATATGAAATTAGGAATGTGATAAATTCCAAAGGCTTGTAATGTGGATGTGATGGTACTGCGGAAGTGCAAGTAGCCAATAACAGTTATTAAATTTATTATTATTCATTTTATTAAATTAGTTGTTTATTTGCCTTTGAATTATGTGATTTAGCTTAAAGAGGTCCATGACTTCAACCAAAAACAATGTGTGTTTCTAATAACAGACACAGACAGAACAGAATAAAGTATCAATTTCTCATTAAAAATCTGTGTGCTTGTTTAATTGTGCAGACTAAAATGTGAAAACTACGATCAGAGAGTTTATATGTTTGTTTGATTTGTTGAACGATGGCAGACGCATGTGGAGAACTCTCTCTGCCTCACCGGTCACATGTCCTTTGAGCACGTCGCGCGTCTGTGGCGCATCTTTGTAGAGACCTCTGGCAGCAGCAGACTGAGCGAAACAGATCGGATCGAGCACACCTGAGGAATGGAAAACACAACCAGAGGTCTGACCAACCAGTTCGTGCAGCCTCCGTGGCGCGTCGCGCTGTGGTCGGTGGCTTACAGCACAGTACTGGCCGTGGCGGTCTTCGGGAACCTGATAGTGATTTGGATTATTCTGGCTCACAAGCGGATGAGGACTGTCACCAACTATTTCCTGCTGAACTTGGCTTTCTCTGACGTTTCCATGGCCGCTTTCAACACGCTCATCAACTTCATCTACGCGGCTCACGGAGAGTGGTACTTCGGCCAGGTGTACTGCAGGTTCCACAACTTCTTTCCAGTCACCGCCGTGTTTGCCAGCATCTACTCCATGACCGCGATCGCCATCGACAGGTACGGCCGTGTTATTATTAAGCTGGAGAGACGCAAGAGCCCTTTCAGTGACCTCTTTTTACGAACACTTTTTTTTTTTTCAGTTTGGTTAGATTAGTTAGATTATTCCCCCCCGCTGTATATAAGTTGCAGCTGAACAGTGGTGTTCAGTGTTATTTTATTTACTGTTTCGTTTATTTTTTTTGTCTGAATTTGGTCTGAAAATACTTATTTTAAAATTGTTACAGTTTTATTTTTTCCCATCTTTAATCTGACTTTAAAAATAAACTACAGCTGATGAATTACACGCTTTAAATGCCTGAAAATGGGTCTTTGGGTCTAATGAGGTCTTGGGTAAATCATAGTATTCTGCCACAGTAACGGCCATTTCAGGGTTTGCATCCCACCTACCATGGAGAAACTCACACTTGTGGGCATCAACTGATAGCTGAGCTCACTCACTCACTAAGTTGTGGGCTCTCGGTTGTAGGTACATGGCGATCATCCACCCTATGAAGCCTCGTCTGCCTGCTAAAGCCACTCTGGGGGTCATTGTCTGTATCTGGAGCTTGGCTGTGGTTCTGGCCTTCCCGCTCTGCTACTTTTCCACCATCCGAACTCTGCCCCAAAGGACCGTCTGCTACGTGGCCTGGCCCCGCATGGCCGAAGACTCCTTCATGTGAGATCACACTGACACCCTCCTCTGTTTTTCTCTGAAAACTTAACCATCCTTATCAATTCAGATTTCAGCTGTCTTGTTTCTCTTAGCTTGCTATCACTCCCACTAAAGCTGCTTTGGTCAAGCAACGTCAGACAGCTTCCTTTAAAAGCTTGGCATCTGCTTCATTATTTGCACAGGTATCATATCATAGTTACAGTTCTGGTCTACATACTGCCCTTAGTGGTGATGGGCATCACCTATACCATTGTGGGGGTGACACTATGGGGAGGTGAGATCCCTGGAGATTCATCTGATAACTACCAAGGACAGCTACAGGCCAAAAGGAAGGTAATCACTGTGCTCATCCAATGCATTCATCCTCTGCCTTAACGATTTACTTTTGATTAATAGTGTAAAATGTTTATGGGGAAAAACAAACTTGAATTTAACATAACTTGTAAATGGCTGTAATAAAAACACAGTTTTGCGTGAAGGAAAAAATATCACATTTTACAGAAAAGACAAATGTTAGGTCTTCTACGTTTACTGTAGCTAACCAAGAAAAATGGCAAAGTTATTTCTCCTATTTGAGAATATGTATATATATATATATATTAAAAAAAACACTTACCTAAACCAGAGTGGAAAACTACCAGCTCTGTGACTGAAATGCAACATGCAAAGTCTTTCCATCTTAAATTTGATACAACAAGTAATGAAATGTTGAAATGCTTTAAGTTAATACTGTGTTAAAACATCCCCGGAGAAGCAATGATATGCTAGTGCACAACAACTATAAGAGTGCAGATGTTTGATAACACATCTGCAGGTTTAAAGGAAATCCTAACACAATGAACAATCAAACGAAATATATAAAAAAATAAATACGAGCATGTCTGCTGACTGCCTCCAGCTTTGATCAGTAAAATGTGACGCAGCAGAGGTTCAGCTTTTATCTGAAAACCAGGACAAATGCACCGGCACAAGCTATCTCTTTATTGCCGGGCACTAATGTTGACCTTTGCAAACACAACACGTCGAAACAGCCTGATCACACAGAAGTAAAGAAACTGGCCACATCCTGATAGCAGAGGATGGGATCCGGAGGCAATCGATTCACTCCTCAGCCAGACGGCACAGTGTACTTTCCAGCAGCTACTGTGAGCGCTGGGTTGAGCAGGGATTAAGGTCATTGCAGATGTCATGACGAGCGTCTATCAAGATGGGCCTGGGATTAAAGTCAGTTCATTGATAAATGCTCCATGTAGGATTATTCAAAGAGGGACCCTAAGGGTCAGACACTGGAAGTATTCATTGATTAAGGGTGTTTTGGATGGAATTAAAAGGAATAAATCTGTGGTTTTGTTTGTCTTTGACCCAGCAACAGTTTCCCAGCTTGATTTTAATGATCTCATATATGGTTTTAGCCATATTTGGCACTTTTTTCCTGCAAACTGGGGACAGAAAACAAAACAACCACATACTTCTATAAAGTTAAAAAAAAAAGTCTGTTGCTTGCAGGAGTCTTTTAAGAATATTTCATGGCACTGCATCAGATAAGAAAGCATGCTGTTGCAGATGCACTTCTGCTCATGAATCGCTGCCTGCTTCTTTTTAACCCCCCACAGCTTTGCATTGTGCTGTAACTTGCTGATGCGTTCTGCGGTGCTCTCTCTTCCATCCTACCTGAAACCTCCTGGGTACTGGTGCGTCATCCCTGACCTTTCCCTCTCCTCATGACAGCCATCCTGGACTCAATGAATCGAAATTATAATTACAGAGAGATAAAAATGGTCAATAAACTCATTATTTCCTACGCTGTGCATTGAGCTACCACGGTGCCAGACATTGCATGCTTAAGTAGCATTTAGAGAAATGTTTGCACTCATAATTTGATATTTCTCCTGCTAAGAATGATGTTTAGGATGCAGGTATGGATAGTATGGAAGTTTGAATACGGAATAATTGCTCAGTGTGACAAAGTTGAATTAATCTAAAGTAGCAAAAATGTAACTTTTGAATATGAAGATTTGCTGGATACGGTTTAAACTATATGTAGTGTGAAAGGTATAAAGTATAGTGACAAATCAATCATCCAACAGCGTTTCTCTGTATCTATCAGCTCAGATTCAGTTTTACATCCTCCACTTTTTTGTTTAGCTCAGTTTCAGCCCAGTGAGCAGCCAATAGGTAATTACAAACTCAACATCAGATTTTTATTCAGATATTCTGTGGTCTGACAACTCAGATGTAGATTTTTTTTGTTTCACTGTCTAGTGAGGAAGACAAATAAAGCAGCTTACTTCTTTCTTTAGTCTTTATTTTCATTCTCATTAGAGCCATTCTGGGGTAAAAGACAAGACATACACAAACAAGGCAGGAGGTCATACACACACCAGAACGAAAACAAAGAAAACAAATTACCCACATCCATTTGAGTTTCTGCTGCACGCTTACATCTTTAGAGTTATACAACTTAAATGGTCTCAATCTCTTCCCCAAGGCGTTCCCAAGCTACAGAGCTTACATAAAAAAAACACATTCAGCACTAGTGGAATTCCTCCTAATCAAAACCTCACTGACTGATACCAATTGGAACCATTTGGTATTAATAATAATAATAACTGGTAATTTTCCAGTTGAAGGGCTTGTGTCAGTGTTCTATCATTTATGCAAAGACTATTGTTAAAAAGATTCGATGTCTTGGTTTCCTTCAGCACATCAGATATTCTCAGCTCCAGTTTTCATGCATCTATCCTTCACTGCACTGGTACATCCCCATATATAATAAAATCCTGTGCAATCAAATATTTGCTTTAGATTTGCCAGACCACCGTGATTTAAAGACACCTTTACTGTACCTTTAAGAAACTAAAGCTGGAAAGAATAATTTATTCCTGTTTCTACTCATGGTTCGGATTATGATATATAGTCATTTGTACATATTTTTTTAAAACATTTTTTTGTAGTTTTTTTGTGATGCTACCAGCCTGCTGCAAAACTTCTGATTATTTTTTCCCATGTTGTATTGTCTCAGATGCCACATCTGAGTTTATCTCATAATTCCCCAGACAAGGATTTTGTGTTATTATGTTATACCAGCACATTTTCTCGCAGTTACTTATGTTACATTTGCCATTTTGCACACTGAAGAAGGCTGTCTGTCAAAAATCACTGTGCTGTAAAACAGACCCGTTTGCAGCACTTTGACAGCAGGAAAATCACGTGTCACTCCTGACACTAATGAAGGCTCTGTTCTTTTCAAGTGCCCCAGCGAGACACGACAGTGTGGCAGCGAGCCAGCATGCAAAATACCAGCACCCAAAAATAGAAGCAGCTGAACGGAATTAAGCCATCATTCATTTTATTACTGGTGCCTCTCCTTTTCCGCTTTCCTGTGAAATGTCAGAATGTCTTCTGGGGGCGGGGGCCCGCCTACTGATTTGCCCTCCTGCTGATGGCTTGTGTCCTGCAGGTGGTGAAGATGATGATTATTGTAGTGGTTACCTTCGCCCTCTGCTGGCTGCCGTATCATGTCTACTTCATCGCGACGGGTCTCAACAAGCGTCTGAGCAAGTGGAAGTACATCCAGCAGGTTTACCTGTCAGTGCTGTGGCTTGCAATGAGCTCCACCATGTACAATCCCATCATCTACTGCTGCCTCAATAGCAGGTGAGTCCAAGTCAGTCATCACCTCACCAACACTAATCAGAGCATAACTGCATGTCAGCGTTTCGTTGGCTGCAGGTTTCGAGCTGGTTTCAAGCAGGTTTTCCGCTGGTGTCCTTTTGTCCGGGTGTCGAGCTACGATGAGCTGGAGCTCCAAAGCACAAGACTTCGACCGTGTCACCAGAGCAGCGTGTGCACCAGCATCCTGAGCAAAGACAAGAGCACTCGTGGAAACAGGTCAAAACCCAACTCTGAGCTGAATAATAAAGATAGTTAGGGTATTTTTGATCCAATGAGCGCACTCCAGCTAAACGTGAATTATTTATTTGTGGATTATTTATTTCATTTACATTATTTTGAACTGATTGCTTCATTTTTTTTTCCTGTGGATTTTTTTTTTTCACTCACAAACTCAAAGCAAGGCTGGACTGGGACAAAAAATCGGCCCAGGCATTTTGACTAGAGACCGGGCCACCAGGATAAAGATTGAAAATGTGACGTCATTCAAGGGTAAAACCGCAAAGGATTCTGGGAACTTGTGGCAAGAGGTACTAGCGCACGCAGGCTTTCAATTGAATTCAGTTACACAGCGATAAAAAGAAACACAAAAAATGTCAAGAAGCTGTTGTATTATTAACTGCAATAGCCGGTCGCATGACAGCCACGGGAAGCCGACGGGTAGAGAGATCGTTTTTTTTTTTATCGGATTACGTTGTTGAAGAGAAAATTTTTAAGCCATGTTTCCGAAGTAAGAGCAGACGATGGTCTGGATATGCCGAATATAACGTCCCAGAACACTCCAGCTCACATGTTAGTCTGCTCCAAGCATTCCCACAAAGGTCAGAGTTTTGTAGTAGTTAATGCGTCATTTTTATAACATAATTGGTGATATAGGTTACAAGCAAGTCTGGCGCTGAACAGAAATTGTCGCGCTATGCTCCTTTGTTTATTGTGCATAAATAGTAAATTGTCCTGACACAATATTGTGTTTCGCTTCTGTTATTACCATGGTACATTGACAAAAACATATACTTTTATTCACAGGATAAAACAGTTGTTTTGTATCACTAATTGTCCAGTACGATTACAACATACAATATTATTGTCACTGCTACATTTCTGTGATGCTACCAGAGATTATTTCCACTACTAATTAATTACCGTTGAGCTCAAAGGTTATATTAATAAACGGTTAACGAATGTGTATTTATGACGACGATTTGTGAGACTGGTAAACTTACCTTTGTTCGTACAATGGTCTTTACTTTCTACACGGTGCATTTCAAGGTCCTGTACCCATCCGTCGGCAAACTGTACCTGGGCTTGTTGCAGTGACCTGAAGTTACTAAACTTCATGAGTGTATGCACTCACTCCAAGAACCGTATAATTATAAATCTGAGCGTGGTGAAAGTTGGGCAGCACGCTGACATCTTTTGTCCACTCTGTGTGCTCGTAAGGGTCTGACCCTTTCACTCCTTTGATTTTTCCTCGTATCTTTTCTTTGTCTTTTCGTCAAGTCTGTCTTTGTACGGACCGGCATTGTTCTCCTTTTGTTTTGTACATTCCTTTTTTGTGCGGCAAAGAAAAAAAAGAAGGTATTGGAACCGGAGAATGAACGTTTTGCGGTGCTGCAAATGCTTGCATTTGATGCGGTACTTGGATTGTTTTGCCACGAGTTCCCGGCATGCAATGCGTGAAAGCCACGTGATTGCTAAACAAGGGGGAGGGTCCATCCGGCCTCCTCGGCTGTAATTGGTCCAGCCCAAAGTCGATCATGACCAACTGGCCAATCCAACACCTTTCATTATATATACCCTTCCTATATATATATATATAAAAAAATCTATCGGCCCATTAAAAACAAAAAATCACCAGCGGCCCACCGGGCAAGTGCCCGGTATGCCCGATGGCCAGTCCAGCTATGACTCAAAGTCTGTTAGTTGCCCCTCGTACAAGAAAAGAGACCAGGGGGGAAGATAGCTTTTCAGTCTGTGGCACCAAGGGTCTCTGAAACAGTTTAACACTCTGGCTTTGTTTAGCAGACTCTGTGAGGTCTTTTTAAAAAGAAAAAAAAAAAACAACAAAATTGAAAAACATTTTTATTTAATCAGGCCTTCTGATGAATTTTTTTTATGTGTGTTTTTATTTATTTTGATTCTGTTTTAAAATGCTTCTCTTGTAATTAATTTTGTTTAATTGTTGTACATCGATTTGTGAATTTAATGCCTGTGAAAAGTGCTCTACAAATAATCTTTACTTACTTATTATGAAGGATTAAAATTGCGCGCAGAACGAGAAGAATGACAGCCTCTATGCTGGTGGTTAAAAACAAACCAACAAAAAGAAAAACAGGTATGTAGTTGTAAAGCCCTGGCTGTTGATTTGGGCCATTTATTGTGCCTGACAGCTGACAAAGGAAGCGATGGTGCATTAATCCTGAACACACATACATCATAGACATATATTTTTTTGATGAAGACTCTTGTGGATTATTCTAATTTTAGAATAAATATAACTATGAAATGTTTTGCTTTACTATTACTGCCTTCCAGTCATTAAAATGTTTAATAGTTTCATTTTTTTAAATTATGACATGTTTCTGAATATATTTTTGTTAATAAAATGTCAAAACTTCATATTTTTCGTTGCTTTGTCTACATGAATGTTGTGGGCGTATGTGTATAAATTGAATTATGTGATCATGTGAGAAATTACAAATGTGGTGTTTTTTTTTTCTTTCCTTTTTTGGGGGGTGGGGGAAGGCACTAAATCACACCATACAACTGTGACTACATTTAATTTCTCATAAATGCATAACAAAGAATTTTAAATATTTCCATTACTGAGTACCCAGAGGTAAAAAGTGAGAACTTTTTATAAAAGGTCTAAAAAAATTCATTTTCTCTTGTTGGTTTTGATTACATTAACACATTTGACATCATTGTAGATCTCAGTGGCTCTGATCAACTTCAGCATCAAAAGTAATGTTGCTTTACTGACTTTAATGTCTTTAAATCAGTTTTAGTGACACTGTTTTTGGAGGTGTTCAGATGTTACCTGTGTTTCATGTTTGTACATGTTAATTCACAAGTGCTTGCTGATGTAGTTGCAGGAAGCATGTGCCGTGTGAACTGTGTGGTTTTTCTGTATATAGGTGTTCTAACAGTATGTAGGTATTAATGTAAGTAATTTGTTAATAATAATAATATGTATTATAATATTTAAATATTTTGCTGCTGACTCACACATGAATACAAAAAAAAGACATATTTAGCCTTTACAGTGTGAATGTGTGTTTGTGTGTGTCATTAATGTGAAGTCTAATGATGAGTGTTACATTTAGACAGTAATTATTGTCCGGCTACTGGGTGAGTGACGTATTATGGTGGTTAATTTGGGAATGTAGGACTTAATGTGTATATTTGTAAAAACAAAACAAAAAACATCGTTAATTGTAGGTAAAATGTTTGTGTGATCACATTAAATTTGTTATAAAGCCTTTTGATTTTTGCATGTTGTTTATTTGATAGGGAAACAGAAGGAATCCTTGAGGCGTGGTGTCTTTACAAGCAGTTTGAGAGGGAGAGCATTGCTGACTGTAACGACTAAAAAAAGCATTCTAAAACTTGTGAGCTAGTAATTTACAGATATATACACACTGAAGGAAGTTGTAAACAATATTCAACTTAGAAAATGTTCACTGAGAAAAATGTAAAAATGGATGAATTCACAGATTAATTAAAGAAAGAGAGAAAACTGATACCTAAGATTCTAAATTCTATTTTTTGGTTCAAAGATTCAGTTCATCCGTCAGACTCACAGGTTATTTACATGTGACAACCCAGCATGGTCTACACCAATTTTCTGAACCTAAAAACTAAATTTCTCAATTATTTGGATTTTCTATGTGCCACTCTGCCTTGTTTTTAGTCCTCTCATGACAGCCCATTAAAAAAATCCTGGAAACACTCCTGCTGTGAGGAGTTAAAGCTCCACAATACTCAGTCTCAATTTAGCCTGGAACAGCTGCAAGTAATTCCCATCTCTCATTTGTTTTCATTCTTTTAAAGTACACAAGTACAAGAAATAATAAACACATGCATAAATAATATATGTGAATTGGGTCTGTAATTCATAACATATGACAAGCAGAAAAGAATATTTGATAATATTTTGGCAGCCTACTTTAAAACTTTATTTGATAGATACTACAATCTGCCAAATAAAGTGCCAACAAATTGTAAAATGAATAAACAAAGCAGTACTGTAGATGATAACACTCAGGAAACTGTTCTTACTAAGCAGTTAAAGAAAACAAAGATGAGGCCGCAAGCACTGATACAAGCCACAGGGTGGAGACAGCAGCTGGAGGAGACCTGAAGACATGGAAACAAAGCAGAGAGGGGGATTACTGTAAAATCTTTTTTTTAGTTACTAAAACACGAACATGATACATTTCCAGATGGTAAAACCTCTGAGATTCAGAAAATGTTGAAATTTATAATTTATTTGAGATACATATGCATTTTTAAGTAGCTGGACATACGAAATGTTTTCATGTGCTTTAAATGGTAAACATTTATAGCTTTAACACCACACTGCAGTTCCAAGATCAAAATTTGTGAAATTAATATGAAAAATATTTCACTTTAATTGAGAGAATATGAATCTTACCGTGAAAACATGTAACAGTTGTGTGAGCTGTTCAGTCCTGAGTGGTTTAAAACAATCTCAAGGTATTTGTCATCATCCGATGTAGTTTTTGTTTTCACTTGTTCCACAGTGAAAACTTCTGCTGGAGATAAGAGTATTTCATCCTGTTCTTGACCGCACACATAGTCTTTCAGGTTGACAAAGAAGCAAGAAGTGAGATTTAAAATAGTATTCTCATTGACATCTTCAAGACTCTTTAGCTCTTCATAGTTTGAATAAGCTAAAGTGAAACTTGGAAATCTCACTGTGGAGCCTTTCTGTGGTTTGTTTTTACCATCTCGAAAAACATAAAAGTTCTTGCACTCCTTTGGCTTCAGCAGCCTCATGGAGTCCATCAGCAGGAAATGAAGAGACTTGAATTGGAATCGGTTTTTATAGATGCTAACATTTCCACCCATTGTCTCTATTGCTTTGTTCAGTGTTAGTATGAAAGGCTGGTCTCCTTTAAGATAGACTGAAAGTGCAGCAGTATGCTCTTTTCTTCCTCCAGGGATCTGCTTTGAACACTCGTTACTTTTATTCCACGCTTTCTGAAATCCTTCACTGTTGCTTAGTTCTTTTTTTAACACGTCTGACTCGATGAACTTCTTCATGGCCTCTTCACGACATCCTTTGTACTGGTCATCTACAACATCTGTGGTCTTTTGGACATCCAGTAATCTTGTATCCTTTGCGGCCACCTTTAATTGAGGTGTATCACATTTAAAAAGACATTTTTAAATGTATAATTTTTCTAACCTTCGAATATTTTTTTTAAACACAATTCTTACTTTATAGCAGACAAGCATGAAAATTATTGCAGCAAGAAGCACTTTTCTTCTGCACCCCATTTTTGTTCTCTTCTTCTTCTGAAAGAAAGCACTGCAGGATCAAATGTGGACAGAAAAAAATTCTTTAACACTTTACACAATCCAGAAACAAGTTTAAAATTTTAAATGTTGGAAAGATTGAAAAGCACATACCTGAAGCAAGAAGAGTAAACTTGTGTTAGCAACTCACAAAAAGGCTGTATTGTACTGTACTGTACTGCAGGGAACACAGGGTGTGGAGTAAAGAATCAAGATGTCATACAATAGAACTTCTTAGTCTTTCCTGTGGAAGGAAGTAAAAAGGCACTGGGGGACCAGTTGTCCAGTTATTTATCCTGAGTAAGCTACCCAGTTCCTCTAAATTTGTTCAGGTTTGTTGTAAACTGCTTTACAGACCAAGTAATGGTTGCATAGTTTTGCCCCTTTAAACCAGCAATAATTTATTTGTGTTCTAACATAATTTCAGTACAGCTGATTGGGCCAGATACCTCAGTAATTCTTCTGTGCAGCCTTTATCCAAAGTAAACAGGAGACTCCAGCAGCCCTAGTTGGACATCTTAAAGTTACAGTGTGATGTTCTGAGCTCACAGTACTGTTGTCCACACTGAGCAGTAACTTAACACATTAACCTCACTACATGCTTTTGCTTTGTATCATGATCTACCCACTTATAAACATTTCACTGTGACATGTCAGCAATCAGCATGGAAGAAATGTAACAATACTTTTCTTAACATAAACTTATAAAGTACTAGTGAAGTAATCACTTGATACTCTTCATATGATATAGCTGGTAAATTAAGCACTAAACTAAACACTTTTTAGTGCACACATACCTGATGACTTTCCACTGTATGTAGAATTGTTTTCTCCACTGTTCTCTGGTGCTTGTTAAGAGTAAATTCCTGCTGAGCAAGATCATGTTCTGTTTCCTACTTTCCACTCACGCCCTCCCTTGCTTTGTAGTAAAACATGCATGCTAAAACTTGGGTTTGCAGAGCACTCTGACAGGATTTTGTATTGCAAAACTGTTCAGTTTGAGTAAGAGGAAGGAGGGAGTGCTGTGGATTCAAGCAGTACCAGGCGTAGAGATTAGATAGTTTCATATATTTCGCATATATTTCGACATGAATGTCCATGGAAGGACTTGTTTTCCAGCACATCCCACAGATGCTCAACTGTGGTGTTGACTAAAAAAATGAGTTTGAGTCAACACCTCAAACTCATTATTGTGAACCTCAAACCATTCCTGGACCATTTTTAGTTTGTAGCAAGATGCATTACTCTGCTGAAATTAGTGTCAGATTACTTTATTAATCCCTAAGGAAATTATGTGGTTACAGTTGCTCCAAGACAACAACAGTAACAGACTGAACTAAATTAAATAATACAATATATTACAAAGTTTACAAAATATAAGAAATAGCTCTAATATATACAAAAAGCTCCAATTATCAATATCCAGAATATTACAGAGGTGAAATATAAATGATTGGAATTTTACTCTAAACTGTAAAACATGTTATTTGTTATTTTCATTGTCGAGGATGTGCAAAAGGGTGTAACTACTGCAGTGTTTACAGTGCATTTGATGGAGGAGTTGTACAGAGAGATGGCCATAGATAGGAATGATTTCCTGTGTCATTCAGTTGTGCCTTTCTGTAATCTCAGTGTCACACTGAACGTGCTGCTGTGACTAGCAAGCATGTCATGGAGTGGGTGGAAGGTTTTGTCCAGCATTTTCATTATCTTGGACAACATCCTGCTCTTAGACACTACCCTAAGAGATTCCAGCACCATCTCAACAACATTACTGGCCTTGCTGATCAGTTTATTGAGTCTGTT